>NC_077240.1:44148928-44456071 GCF_947179165.1 Solanum dulcamara
AAAAATAATGCGGAAGTTAATCCGTAGAACTTGAAAGTTATTGTACCAAAACTACTAAGTAACAAGTCTAAGAGTAAGAGGATGCAACCCTGAATACAATAACATAACTATAGTCTGAAAGGTCTATGTCTGAAAGGATTGGACTAAGATCCTATAGGAATACATGGCCTCATGAAAGAATTGGCTCACGCTTGAATTCGATCGGTCAATGGTCTCGTAGTTGTAATTTGTCAGCAGCCTCCTAAATATGCTATGTACTCAACAAAGAAAGAGCAAGTACAACATCAGTACACTTAACAATGATGTACTGGTAGGATCAAGCTTACCACACGACTAGTCTAGTGAGTGCAATATACACAAGTAACCACAACATAGTAACTATAGGCATATACAAAAACACATTACCAATTATCATTTTATAAGCAATGAACAGTTTCACAGTGTCAATCTCAAATAAAATAGTCAATAATGGTCCTCTCATGGAACCCATACTCAAACTGTTAGTATGTACTAGTGTTTTACCCAAACCAATATGTATCAGCGTGACACCCGATCCAATACGTATCGGTGTGGTATCCAATCCAAATATGTGTTGGCGTGACCTATGATCCAATATGTATCAGCGTAGTATCCGATCCAACAACCACAATCATAGTAACAATCACAATCAACAATAAATAGTTCACAAACTTGCACAATCAAGTATCCGGTTCATTGCATATAATTGATCACAATAGTCATTTCATTAGGTTCATTGCGTCATTTCCTTTTCATATAAATGCATGCAATACTATCAAATGCAGTTAACAAACATATATAACACAGATAGAAAAAAATCATCTCCTACCTCAAAACAAGCCTTGGGAACTCTAAAGAACTGGAGCTTTTCCCCATTTTCAAAGTCTTGGCTCGTTATTGATCTAAAAAAACAAGAAATACAAGTAATTAATGAAAAGTGGCCTAAAATAGCCGGATTATATCACAATCCCAACTTTTGGCCACTTTCATCATCATCTTCCCCAACTAGTGCTTTGTCATCATTAATTTCTGGCCAAAACCTTTTCATAAGAGAATTTCCATAGATTCTAGGGTATAGGAATCAAATTATAAGTTAGAGGAATAATTAACTTACCTTTTGACGAAGAAGTGGGTGAAAAATTGAAAAGGAATGGCCCCAGGTCTCCCTTTGTTCTCCCAAAAATAAAGTTTTGCAAAAAATAACATTTTTGAAAACTTTTCCCATTTAAATCCGCAATTGGCCCATCATAGGGGGAATTTTTCCATGATAGTTTGCACGGGAACAGAAATTAGGTATTTGAGTCCTAAGCCCCCATTTTTCAATGCGCCCTCAATACTTAACGTTCCAAAACAACTTTTTCATGCCAAAATTAATTATGGGAGTTCTAATCGCCCGAATTTGATTCTGTAAAGTCTTACATGCTTCTTAATTTCTTGTCTATCATTTAAAATAATCAAAATCATAATTTAACTCATCCATTACCAAATTATTCCAGACCTCACATGACTCATATTTTATCTAAGTTTGGCCTACGCTCAAAATTTCTAAGTTACTAACTCAGAAATTTTCTACTCCAAATTCCTTCACCATTTGCTTATCCATAACACCGGGAATAGGTTGTTATAATAGATACCAATTTACCCATCACTCATCTCCGAGTGATCAAAATAAGAAAGGTTGTCTAAGGCAAGAATAGAGTAGTACTTGAATCTTTGAACAACTGAGGATACTTGTGTCACATGTATTTCTCAGTCTCCCAAGTATCTTCTTCAACCAGAAGATGCTTCCATTGAAATGTCACCAACTTAATCTCTTTGTTCCTCAATTTTCAAACATCACGATCAAGAATTGCAACCGGTTCTTCTTCATATTGAAGATCTTTGTCTAATAAGACTGAGTCCCACTTGATGATATAATCTCCATCCCTATGATACTTCTTCAACATACATACATGGAACACTTGATGGACTCCAGATAAGATAGGCAGTAAAGCCAGCCTCTAAGCCACTAGCCCTACACAATCTAGAATCTCGAATGGGCCAATGTATCAAGGACTAAGATTGCCCTTTTTGCCGAATTACATCACACCCTTTATGGGTGACACCTTTAGAAGAACCTATTCATCTACCTTAAATGCTATATCCATCACCTTGCGATTGGCATACTCCTTCTGTCGGCTCTAGGCTACTAGGAGCTTAGTTTGGATACTTCTTACCTTATCTAGAGCATCCTTTACCAAATTAACTCCCAACGGTTTCAAATATCCATCCTTAAACCATCCTATGGGCGATCTACATCCCCTCCCATAAAGTGTTTTGAATGATGCCATATCAATGTTGGAGTGATAAATATTATTATAGGAGAACTCACATAAAGACAAAAATTTATTGCAATGTCCTCTAAAGTCAATTACATATGCCCTTAACATGTCTTCTAACACTTGAATGGTTCTTTCCAACTGCCCATCAGTGTGTGGATGAAAGGTTGCGCTGAAAGTGAGTTGAGTGTCCAAATCCTCATGTAATTTCCCCAAAACTTTTGATGTAAATTGCCTACCACTATCTGAGATAATAGAAAGGGTCACTCCGTGTAACCTTACTATCTCCTTCACATAAACCTTTATCACCTGCTAAGCATTATAATCCACTCTAATCGGAATAAAGTGGGCTGATTTCGTCAGTTTGTCAACCACAATCCAAATAGAGTCAAACTTCTCCAAGGTCTTAGGAATACCCACCACGAAATCCATAGCTATCCGTTCCCACTTCTATTAAGGATTAGACATACTCTGAAGTAAACCTGCAGGCCTTGGATGCTCATACTTCACTTGTTGATAGTTTTGACACTTAGCCATAAACTCGGCTATGTTTTTCTTCATGTCTGGCCACTTCAAATTTCGATACATCTTGGTTAAACCCCGATGAATAGAGTACCACGAATCATGAGACTATATCAATACCTTCTAAATAAATTCATCGACTCAGGGAACATAAATCCTTCCCCCAAAACTGAACACCTCACCTGCATCAAGAGCTACATCATATTCCTTGCCGAACACTGTCTTCCTTCTAAGCTCATTCAAACTCTCATCTTCAAACTACTCTCTTCAATGAAATTGGGTCTAAAATCAATACTGTCTAGCACCCCACCTTTCTATGAGATGCCTAGATTTATGAACTTGGTTTCAAAAGCCTAAGTCTCCCTAGCTAAGGGTCGCTTAGAAACACCCAAACAAACTAGATTGCCCATACTAATTGGTTTTTGGATTAATGTATCTACCACCATATTAGCCTTACCCGAATGATACTAGATGGTGACATCATAGTCTTTAAGCAACTCTATCCACCTTCGTTGTCTCAAATTCAAGTATTTCTGAGTGAACACATATTGTAGACTGCGATAATTAGTAAGCACTTCACACTTGATAGTATACAGATATTATCTCCAAATCTTAATAAAAAATATTATCGCTGCCAACTCCAAATCATGTGTCAGGTAGTTCCTCTAATGAACCTTCAACTGTCGTGAGGCATAAGCTATGACATTGTTATCTTGCATCAATATAAGACCCAAGCCTGAATGTTAAGCATACAATAAATAATGAAATCTTTACCTTCAGCTGGAAATGTCAAAATGGGCACTGTGGTCAGAAGAGTCTTGAGCTTTTGGAAGCTCTCTTCATATTTGTCAGTCCACTCAAGGGGTACCTCTTTTTGAGTAAACTTTGTCAAGTGTGTGTTAATAGAAGTAAAATTCTTCACGAACCGCCTGTAATAGCTGGCAAGCCCCACAAAACTCCTAACCTTAGTCACAGAACTAGGACAAACTCAGTTCTTGACTGCTTCAATCTTTTGGAGATCTACTATCACCCCCTCTTTTGAAACCACGTGCCCCAAACAGGCCACAGAAGACAACCAAAATTCACACTTAGAAAATTTTGCATACAATTTCTATTTTCCTAAGACACCTAGAACAATACAAAGATGGTCTGCATGTTCTTTCTTACTCTTCAAAAAGATCAAAATATCATCTATGAACAAAATTACAAAAGAATCTAGGAACAGTTTGAACACCCCATTCATTAAATTCATAAAAGTTGCAGGTGCATTGATAAACCCAAACAACATTACCAAGAACTCATAAGGCCCATACCGAGTTTAGAATGTTGTTTTAGGTACATCCTCAGGCCTAATCTTTAACTAATGGTAACCAGACCTTAGATTAATTTTTGAAAATATTAATGTATGCTACAACTGGTCAAAGATATCATCTATACGAGGTAATGCATACTTATTTTGGATGGTTACTCTATCCAACTGCCAATAGTCTACCCATATTCTTATACTACCATCCTTCTTTTTAACAAACAAGACCGTAGAACCCCACGGGGAAGCATTGTGATGGATGAAACCTTTATCAAGGAGTTCTTCAATTTGAGCCTTAAGCTCCCCTAACTCTGTCGGAGTCATGCTATAAAGAGGGATACAGATTGGACGAGTAGTTGACTCTAAGTCAATACAAAAATCTATATCTCTATCTGGAGGCATGCTAGGCAAATCAATAGGAAATACCTCATTAAACTCAGACACTAGATGAATAGATTTGATAGAGGGGGAATCTACTTCAAAAACCCAAATATAAGCCAAGTACGCCAAATAACTTTACCCCACCAGTATTCTAGCCTGGATGAAGGATATGATCTTAGCTGGCTTAGGTTTGTACACCCCTTCCCCCTCTAACCTTTCCCTACTCAGGTTCTCTAGTGTCACAGACTTAGCATTACAGTTAAGAACATCATAATAGGGGACAACCAAGTCATGCTTAAGATCACATCAAAATTAGTCATATCCAGAATTGCCAAATCATCCCAACTTTGAAAACCCATAAACAGAACAAAATAAGAATGATAGAAATGGATGACTACAACTTGTTATCCAAGGTAGAAACATAGATGAGGGCATCAAGCATATCATAAATCACATCAAAATTCAAGAAGAACGTTATCGACACATAATAGTATCCTCCGCCTTTGTCCTACCCCGAAAAAGCATAAAATTGTGCCATGTCATCTTGACAAGCAACCTTTCTGCTTGGCTATACTACTCCTCTACCTGCATTACCATTCCCATGCCTCTACGACCTTTTTGATTTCCTTCACACCCACTTTGTGGACGTGCTTTGCCATTATTATCTCTATTTGTTAGTACCATTGCTTTGGTCTGCTGCTGCTGGTATCATTCATGTGAGGGTGGAGATCCTCATGTGCCTTGGTTCCCCATAATTATAACAACTATGGTCAAGGGATGGTCTGCTGCTTGATACGATAGAAGCTCTCTGACCACCCTGAAAGGTATTCTACCATGGAGTCCTTGAGTAACCACTCATAGAATCGTGCATGGCTGACTGAATTGGTCGGGCTGCAATTGTCGCCCTACTTGAACCCCTGGAGTAAGAACCATTGGATTTATCTATATTCTTGGGCTTCTTAGCCAAATCTTTAGCCTACTCATCCCGTCAAACTCCTTATACTTTCTTCACAAAATCTGTCACTTCATTAAAGCTTCTACCTGTAGATGTCATGTGAACGGACAATATCTGTAACTTGGGATTCAATCCCTTGATGAACAAACGGATCCTCTCCTCTTTAGTAGTCACTAACTATATAGCATATCTGGACAAGGAATGAAACTTAGCCTCACAAGCAACTACATTCATGCCACCCTGCTCAAGAGCCATAAACTTATCCTTCTTGTGATCTCTCAGAGTCCTGAGCACATACTTCTCCAAAATCAGGGCATGGAACTAAACACAAGTGAGTGGAGGCAAAACCGGCGGTCGACATTCCACAAAGGCTCTCCACCATTGCTTAGCCTTACCTTGAAGCTGAAAAGTCATAAAATCAACTGCATACTAGTTTAGTATGCCCAACTTGTGAAGTTTCTAATAACAATCCAAGATGAACTCGTAGGATTCCTTACTTGCAGAACCTTGGAATACTAGAGGCTTTAACTGCAAAAACTTGGTCAGCATCTCGTGCTTAGTGCCAGTCATCATTGGGCCAAAAAGTGGATGAAAAAAGGTATCAGTTTCCAATGCTCCATCATTCAGAGGGACTGCAGCAGCAATTGGATAAGCAACTGTAGCTTGAGTAATGGGCACCGCGAGAATGGCTCCAGAGCCGACCAACCCACTCAAAAAAGTTATTATCTGCTGAGCTATAGCTGGGTCCGAAAGGAGAAGTCCTATAGCCTCAGCCTCTGCATTATTCTCTTACTCAGGATTCTCTTCAACCTCTACCTCCACATTCTCTTTTACCTTAGTTTGGGGTGTGGGAGGGGCTTTTCCCATCGAAACATCCTCAGCTTAAGCTTCATCCCTGGCGGGTACTGCCTTTTGCCGGCCTCTATTATGTACCCTGCCTCGGCTACGTCCTCTTACTATGGGCTCCTTTTCTAGCTCATTGATGAAAACTATGGATCAGACACCACTTTTTCATGTGTTAACCATCTGCAGATAAAAGAGTGAAAGAAGTTAGATACAAATTTGGACCACCAGATATCAATTGGAGTCAAGTTATAGCACGAAGGGAGCAGAAGATAAAGAAATGTTTTAAATTTTTATAGCCTCTCAAAGAAAAGTACAGACGTCTTTGTACCGTTCCACAAGACTCCACTAAACTTGTTTTGGTACAACAAGATCAACGAACCTAGGGCTTTGATACCAACTCTGTCACAACCCAAATCGAGCTGTGTGTGGCACCTATACTAATCCTCCAGTGGAAGAACTAAAACTACACCCCAAACTAGCATCCTAACACAAAAATAGGCATTTGAAAGATGTGGAAACAATTTTTAATAAAATTTTAGACTGAGTTCCCATAAACTTAGAAAATTAATCAAACAAGAAATAAACTATACAGAAGTTAATCCCTAGAACATGAAAGTCATTGTACCAAAACTACTAAGTAACAAGTTTAAGAGTAAGGGGATGTAACCCCAAAAACAATAACATAACTAAAGTTTGAAGGGTCTAAGTCTGAAAGGATTGGACTAAGATCCTAGTGGAATCCACGGTAGCCTGAAAGAACTGGCTCACCCTTGAATTCGACTAGTCAATGGTCTCCTAGCTGAGGTCTGTCAGCAGTCGCTTTCCCCTTTTCAAAGTCTTGACTTGTTCTTGGTCTAAAAAACCAAAAAATACAAGTAATCAATGAATAGTGGCCTAAAATAGTTGGATTATATCAAAATCCCAACCCTTGGCCATTTTCATGATCATCTCCCCCAACTAGGGATTTTCCACCATTAATTTCAGGACAAAACCTTCCCCTAAGAGAATTCTCATAGATTCTAAGGTCTAGGAATCAATTACAAGTTAGAGGAATGATTAACTTACATTTGAAAAAGAAGTAGGTGGAAAATTGAAAAGGAATGGCACTAAGTCGCCCCTTGCTCTCCCAAAAATGGAGTTTGCAGAAGATAATGTTTTTGGAAATTTTTCCATTAAATTCGTTGCACAGGAATAGAAACTCGATATTTGAGTCCCAAGTCCCCATTTTGCAATAACTCAATCCTTGACGTTCCAAAACAACTTTTACACACCAAGATTAATTACGAGAGTTCTACTCGCACGAATTTAATTCCGTAAAACCATACATGCTTCTTAATCTCTTCTCTATCAACTCAAACTATCAAACTCATAATTTAATTACTCATCCATTATCGGATTACCACAGACCTCACCTGACTCAGATTTCATCCAAATCTGGCCTAGACTCAAAATTTCTTAGTTACAACTCAGAAGTTTTCTGGCCCAAATTCCTTCTCCATTGGCTTATCCATAATGACGGAAATAGATCATTATAAATTAGATATATCTGATATGTTCATTTTGTGTATATGAACAGTTCTTCTATGAATTTGACATAGTTTTTTTTATGTATCTGATATGTACTTAATGATTAGATATATCTGATATGTACATAATGATTAGATGTATCTGATATAGTTTATTTGATGTATCTGATAAAACTCACCTCAAAGTCGACGAACATGAAGAATGAACAATGCTTGAAGAAGAATATAAATAGATTTAGATTTCTATAAGTATTAATAAATTAATTTAAATTTCTTCGTCGATGAAATCGAAGCTGTGGCCATTGAGGAGCTTCGAAAGTGCAGTAATGAAGGTGGGTATAGTTTATTTTATGTATCTACTAAAACTCACCTCAAAGTCGACAAACACGAAGAAGGAGCAATGTTTGAAGGAGAAAATAAATAGATTTAGATTTCACTATGTATTAATTAGTTGATTTATATTTCTCCGATGATGAAATCGAAGCTATAGTCATTGGGGAGCTCTGAAAGTGCACTAATGGAGGTGGATTTAAACGAAGAAATCGTGTGAGGAGAAGGAGGAGAGACAATGGTGAAGAAATGTGGGAGGGAAAATTTAGGAGAAAGAGGGTTGATCTGGAATGAAGGCATAAATTATAGAGAAAATTAAGTGGGTAAATAATTAATGACTCTACTTTAGACTAATTCTAAGGAGGGATGTATCTCAATGTATCTCACTTCAAATTAAATATATTACAAAATTATTAAATAGTGGGATAATAAGTAATTATATAAAAGTATATGTTATATTAGTAGATATGGTATGTATGTATGTCTAGTTAGGTCATTTTTTTTTATTTTTTGAAGAGGTGTATCATAGCCCAATAATTCAATTAATGTGTACGGAAGAAAATACGTTTTTAAGTGAAAGTATGTATTATTATGCGATGGATTAGGCGTGGTCTGTATATATTGAAACACAGAACACCGATTAATAAAGCGATCTAATTTGTTGAATAGGTCTCACTTATCTTTCGTCCTGTCCTTATATCAATGACAATGAATTCTTGCTTTATTTACCATACGTATAAAGTAAAGAGTCACAAAGATTGAAAATTGTTTGCTCACCCACAACAACACTTAAAATTACTAGTAATAGTATTCTTAATTCTCTAGAAGAAGAAAAACAGACAATTAATTCTATTAAAAGGTGTAATGTAATGCATGAACGATTCATTGCATATGTCTATTTTCTTCTATTATTCTTTTCCTACGTTTAAAGTTATTCCCTCTCCCCTCCCACCACTATTACTCTCATAGGATGCATGTGGGAGGCTGATTTAACGTATGATTAGGGTGTAATGGTCCTTATCAATGGTATACCCAAAATTTTCCTTCAACGATATGATATTGATATTTAAAAAAGTAAACAAATAAAAGAGCAATAGCATCAAGTCAGCATGTCCAGAAATTTACAAATCACAGATCGAAGAAGAGTAACTTTTTCTTTTTCAAATTTGGAATATTAGAAACTTTCATTTTTACCTTATTCAATAGGAAATGAGTTTTGCTTAGAAACTTTCTGGTTTAGTCCATTCTCATCTAGGCGTGCGAAGGTCTAGAGTTTGATCCTTTAACTAACTACATTTTTTTTCCAAATGATAACAGATAGATCCAGTTAGAGTTTAAACCCCGGAACTTTTAAGTAGACGATATGCTTGACGACTTTACTAAGACAATTAGTATCATTTAAATTATTTATACTTAGTTTTTTACACATATTATATAAAAAGAAAAATTATTTCACGAAGCAGTTTTGTTGGATAAGTGCGTCCATGCTCCCTATGCTATGTTCACCGCAAATTCAAGAACGAACCATACTGTTGCAAAGTAGCGACGGAAGAATGGAAAATTAGTTATTAATTTGTTTTTCATTAGACTTTAATTATTAACTAGAGTTAGTAAATAGCTAGATAAAGAACCAACAAATAGTTTTAGCTTCTGTTTGATTATAAATTTTGAAGTTGTAATTATTTTAACTTTAAAGTTGTATTAGGACATCCATTTTACTTGATTTTTTTTTTTTTTGATATTTTGTGAATAAAAGTAAAATTTCTCTCAGAAATCAGTATTTGAAAACTTAAAAAATATTTGAACATTCAAAATCTGATCCAAACATTATGGTTAAAGCTAGCTTTGAGCTGAGGAACAATAACTCCTACTACTTTGAATGTTATTCTAAGCAATTGCAGCTTATTCACTGCTGATGATGGGAACATTTAACTACACTTTATGATTAATCAGAGTTTGGATAAGTAATTCGCACCAAGTAAATTTTCTTCAAACTTCTTGCCCAAAATAGTGAGAGTGCTCTTCCTAACTTATTTTCTGTATAGAAAAGGGACGAAAAGGCCTTTTAACATATTAGAAATAATTTTAAAAATATTTTTTTGGATCAAATTTGTTTTTCCTTTATTTATTGGATAAAAATTATCCTTAATATATTAAAAATAATTTTAAAATATCTTATTTTAATATATTTTTTTACTGTTGTTAAAGGATTAAATTTGCCCCTAATGTTATTTTTAGGCTTAAAATTGCCCTACATATTTAATAAAAATTTAAATCATAGATATCATATAATTGTGTCATTTATGACAGGACAATTTATGCCTGCAATAATGTTAGGGATAAGTTTGATCTAATAGATAGAAGGGAGACATTACCGGCCAGAGCCATTATTTGGTCAAAAAAATATAGTAAGAGGTTGGCCCATAGATTTCAAATATTTTTCACTTTATTCAAAATTTAAGAATGTTGGAATTGTATTTGGTTAATCGAATAAAGTGAAAAATCATTCTGAAAATAAATAAATAATTTTTGTGGCCAAATGAATAGAGATAATTATTTTTTTGGTTTCTCACCCTGTCCTCGGTACATGCATTGAAGTCCGACTATTTTGAATCCGTGCCGCGTAGGGCTCCATTCGGAGACAAGTGCTCTCTATCAAGAATTTTTTCATAGCTGAAGCTCAAATTCGAAATCTCTGATTAAAAATGAAGCAGTTTCATCCACGGCCCCATATCCGTTAATGATAAAACGAATACATAATTGAAGTATCAAAACAAAAAAGGTTTTCATAAATTAAAAGCAATCTACATGTAGTTACTTTTTATATAGAAACTAGAACTTCTATATATTCATCTTTTTGGACTTTTGTTTCCCTTACTTTTTTGCTTTTCATATTTATTCTTCTAATTTGAAAGAAAAAGAAAAGAACTCTCGCGTATGGTTGCCACCTGTCGTAATCATTTCCCTTATAGCTTTCACACTTGGAGAAAAAACCAAATCGTATACCCAAGATTCTCCTTTCTATTATTTTTTTTCTCCTTATTGTTGATTTAAACAATCACACTCCTCTTAAAAAGCAGTACATACTCTAATTGGTTGTTAAAAGGTTGCTTTCTATAAGAGTAGCCTTTGTGGGTGTTTATGTGTATTTTAATATTAATGTTTATGACATATTAGTGAATATATAGTAAAGAAAAACTGTCATTATATTTTATAACTCATATAATTATTATGATCTGTTCTCCTGGTTATTTCTTACTAATTACTCCATCACACCTGAAATTATCATTCACTTTCTTCACTTTACTTGTAGAAAAATAATGCACATATATAAAGGATATTTTCTTCTTTGTGTAATGTAAATGAGAAGGATGAGAAGTATAATATTGTAGATGAATATAACATTATATTGTGTTTATAATGTGAGGTTGTACGATGCAATGAGAGTTGAGAGAAAGAAAAATATTAAATCTCCAACTTATTCATTATAAAGATAATAATTTTATATTTAAGGAAAGTATTTTTTTTGTGGAGCTCTGCACTCTTTAACTAGTTCGATTGTTCGAGTTATTTGATGTTGTCAGGTTGATGTATTCCGGAGCGGACAACTCAAAAGTCATATTATTGGATCGGTTAAGATAATATTTCAATGAGCTTGAATCTCCTTAAAGCAAAGGAGATATATGTGCTTCTGTCTTTGTATTTATTCATTTTATTTTTTCAACTGTAATTTATGATATTTTTATCGATAATTTTAAGGAGATTATTGACTTTGTCACAATTTGAAAATTTATAAATATCACAGTAGAAAAACTCTATAAAAGATGGACGAGTAAAGTATTTTTCTACTCACTAACTCAAGCGGATGAAAGGAGAAAAAATATTTTTTTCATGAACATAAATTGGTATTTAAATTCTCGTGTTAATGAAATGAATGGGTGTTATCAAAAACAGCTATAGATGTTAAATAGTTACTTTTACATGAAATATTTGGTTAGATAAATTTCATTCTTAAAATAAAAATAGCATAAAATATATGATAGATTTTTTTTATGACGAGACATATTATGTAGAAAAATTGTGCAATATAAATATAAGTTTATTGATTGGATGTGTCTTGCAACTCATTTTGATTTAAATATTTATTTATTCTGAATTAAAGTGAAATGATATGATAAATCATAAAGGAGTATGCTAGCATAAACATAAATATGATATATGTAATTGATTGCATTTGATGTAATCTTGTGTATGCAGTAGAAGTACTTAGCAGATACAAGCAAGCCATATATAGTCACTTGCTACGAAAATTTATGACTTGTTTTATAAAAATATTTATTGATTCAAAGATTTTTTTTTTATGCAGATAAGAACCTTTGGTGTTATTTGTTGGAAATAACAAAACTATTATTTGCTAGTTCTACCATAAAGGCTGAACTAGTTACTTTAGCTTATGCTAGTGAAAAAGCGAATTTGTTTAAATATCTATTATATCAAACATTTTATTTTGATAAATTAATTTCTTCTATTTTAATTCATTGTGATAACATCAATTTTAATGATTAGAGCAAAAAATCTTTATTACAAAGGTACATTTAGATTCATGAGGAGAAAATATTATATTGTGAAATTATATTTGACAAGTGATACTATTAACATTGAATATGTCAAATCTTGTGATGAGTTTTCAGATCCACTAACCAATGTTTTAACAACTGGAAGGGTCAAGAGCACATCGATATGGATGGACTTGAGCTAAAAAATTATGAGTTATATATTACGATCCACATTTAATATAAAAATAAATAATATGATGACTTATTGTAAAGTGCATTATTTTTCTATGGTACAAATATATTTATTTTGTAATAATTTGTACGAGGTTGTGTCTATTAATTCATAATGAAAGTTTATAACTCGTATGAGTGGGATGTTAAAGTTATTAGACCATTCTAGACAGTCTCAGTTATGTGAGTGTGGAAGTAGGCCGCTTTCTATGATAATTGAGTTTGTTCTAAAAAAAACACTCATGAAAACAAGGACAACACAAGGTCGTAATGTGTTGGCTAACTTCAACAACTTGATTATTATGTATCAACAATGATACTTTATTTTCCTTAAGCAATTATAGCTTAAGTCTTAGCTCACTACTTAATAGAGAGCACACTTTTAATATGTAAATTAGTCTCCCTACAACTAAAAGGTGAAATCTCTTATTTTAATATTAAAATAAGAAGAAAAAATATTAGTGTTTATGTGCAGTTCAATATTAAAATTAAAATATTAAAGTACACAATATATTAATGGACATAAAGCGTAGAAAATAGTATCTTTATTCTTTGTAACTCATATAACTATTATGACATGTTGTCCTTATTATAAACAACTAATCCTCCCATCACACTTCAAAATTTTATTCACTTTCTTGACATTTATTTGTGGGATAAATCCTACACCTATATACATCTATATAAAAGATGCTTTACGTGGGAGTCCAGACCCATTCGAGGTTGATTCTACATAATTCTGTGGTCCATCTCATTATTTATAGATATTATAGGTTGAGATCAGATATGTAGTTAGCTTCACTTAAGTCAATTTGTATATAATATAGCATTAAATTCTAGAAAAAACTATTTAGTTTATTTTTCATCAAGAGAAATAAATATATTTACTCACCCACTCCTCTTCACCTCAAGCCCTAATAAAATATATAAAAAAACATACAATAATTTTATTGTGTTCTCATGATATCAGAGCGAATAATACGTTCCTACTTGTTTTTGTCTATATTCCGATAGTACCCTCATTTGATTTTGTGAGGATTTTTTTTCTTATTTGCTATTTTCTTGCTCAACTGTATTGCTCTTGATCTTTTGATAATCTTCGAGATTTTCGATGGAGTTTCTGCTCGAAAGTATCTAGAGTTCCTCTAATTTTGTTCATCTAGTTGATTGTTCGAGTTCTCGTCATTCGTATTTTGTTGGATTTCTTTGTTTGGGACACTTTGAAGTTATATTGTTCAAAGTCGTTATTGTTTTGTATCTAAAAATGACTCATTTCTCTCTTTTTTTAGAATTTTGTGTCTATACTAGAAATTATAGTATTTTATGGTGAATTTTACTCAATCTTCTAGTTTCACTTTTACACCTAAGCAACATATTCCCTCTACCTTTAGTCGTTTGACATACTAGGAGGATCACTTGTTACTATTTCTTTTTGGGACTAAATTTGGAGGATAGATACGTAACATGATTTTTTCAATTGAATTCATAGATGGGGCTTTCACCAAACCTGTTGAGGACTCACCTTAGTTTAGGTAATGAGATTGATGCAACAACATGGTTATCTCATGGTCGACTAATTCTTTGTCCTCAAACATAACTGAAAGTGTCCAATATGTTGATACTGCTGGACTGTAAGCAATGAAAGTTTTTGAGATAAGAAATGAACTAGCCTCCACTTCTCATGGTTTCTTGGACATATCTTTCTATTTCAGTAAGTTGAAAAAATTGTGGTATAAATTTAGATTTCTGTCTTCTTATCGAGGTTGTTCTAGTATTTATGCTGCTAATTGTGATCTTCAGAAGGAAGATGAAGAGAATAGATTGCATCAATTTCTCATATGTTTAAATGAGCCTTATGTTGGTGTTAGGAGAAATCTTTTTATTATGCATCCTCTTTCATCCTTGGACAATGCGTATAACGTTCTCCTTTAGGATGAGAGATAGAGACCACTATTTATTTCGTTTCATTTTAGTTCTGCCTTTTCCAATGCTTATATGACTCCTCCGCCTAGTGATCCACCTTATCCCCCTCCTAGAAAGTTTCCTTAGAGGTCAATTTCTATCAATTCAAATCTCTTCTAATTTGTAAGTATTAAAAAGCTTGAAAACCTCATTGACAAATACAATAAGTTTCATGATTTCCCACCTAACTCAAATTAACTAAGGCTAAGAGAATTATTGTAAATGTTGAAGTGTAGCGTTTTGGAGATTATAGTGGTCCTTATATGTAACACCTGCCAAGTTCTATACTAGGATTCGAACTATTGTCCATATGCATATATGCTCGAACCCGATGATTCCAAATTGAACATAAATGTTAAGATTAATTCTTAAGTATGTGAAGTGTATTAGATGTAAATTAGGGTCATAAGGAACCTCCAACATCAAGTCAAGTTTAAATCTTTCCTACTCATTGAGATTTTACATGAGATCCTTCAAGGGTCAACTTCAAACGAGCATATCTCTTATAATATGAAGGTTTTATGTGTTTCATTACATATTAAGTTAAAAACCTTTGTAAATCTGAATCGAAAGTAAAAAGTTTGGACCAATTTACTAGAGAATGCTCTAATCTAGAATTTTAGTCCCAATTACTATGGGTGATCAGTACAACTCGTAGTTTGATAGTACGATCCATACTGAGACCCGTAGAAAAGTCCTGAGACACCTCCAAATCGGTTCAAGATTCCACGATTAACAATATGGATTGTGCTTTGACAGAACGGTCCGTACTTTGACCTTTGGAAAAGTTTCAAAAATTACCCTTACAACCACGTGTTGGACCACGACTCATGGAATTAAGTTACAGTTCGTACAATGACTTGTGGGGCATAATTTTCAGCAATTTTAAAAGGGTTTTTAGGGGCTATTTTTGTCCTTTCTTTATCTTTCTAAGTCTAGATCACGACGTATTAACTTAAATTAGGGGAGTATATCATATCAAACATTCAATTTTCTCTGTGATTCCACGTTCTTAACTGTAATGACCTTAAAGGTTATTGTTTATGAATTCTTGGAAAATTATCATTTTACCCCTTATGATAGTTGCCCCGAGTTATGTTTGATTAGTATATGAGGTTAAAAATTGAAATCGGATCAAAAAGTTGAGATTTTGAATTTGTAGAGTTTTGAAGGATTTTGAGTTGAAATAAGTGATTTTAGTCATCACCAGAGTTATGAGTCACAGGATAGAATTATGTCAATTCTATCAGCTTTGAAATGTGAAATTTCATCTAGAAATGTTATCGTCTTCAGTTCCAAGAATTTTATGATGATTTGGACCCTTGAGTTTTGATTTGGGTGGAAGTTAGTTTAAATTTTGACTTTAGTCAATATTTAGAGTCCAGTCGCTCGAATTAGAATTTCATCAATTATGTTGGATTCAGGAGGTGATTTTATGCTTAGAAAGAACTTCAATTTACTTTTTGAGGTTTTGAAGGTGTTTTGGTCTTATAGATGAAAGTTAGTTAGTAGTGGTTTTAACGCGTGTCAGTTCAAGGAGACCTCAGATCCGTATTTCAGGGGTTATAATGAGTTCGAAATATCAAACTTAGTGGAGTTACATATATGGTTTGTGTGCACAGGGTTCCGATTGAAACTCGAGGGTCCATTCAAAGGATTTTTGAGTCTTAATGTTTTGTTGTTGCTTCTATTTTTTGATGCATCTTGATTTTTTCTTTGGGGTTATGGGATTTTCTTTCGCGGTCGAGTAAATGTGTTTTGGTAGTGCTTTGCGATTGCGTGAGACCTTCCTGTCATGACCCAACTCCGTAGGCCGTAATTGGAGTCCGACCTGGACCCCCTTATACATAAATCTCAACTATAAGAACTATACACAAGAATCTAGAGGGTGATAGCAAATTCGTCTGCATATAGCCTCTTTCATTTGCACCATGTCATGCAAGGGCCGACAAGGTTTCCTTAACATAATAACATTTATAATATGGCATATAGGCACAACTGAATCAAACTCGTAAACAACCCACCTACATATGTCTAGAGACCTCTAAAAATATTAATAGTGACAAATGACGGGATAGGGCCCCCATCGTACCCCTGAATAAACAACTATATACATTATACGATCAGCACCAAAAGCTAGGCTCCAGAATAGTGGATCACTTTCGACATAGCTGAGTGGGAGTCCTAAGTTGGCGGATCTCAAAAGTAAGTACCTGTACCTACGGTTATGAAACACAATCCCCCCCCCCGAAGAAAGGGAGGTCAGTATGATATATGTACTGAGTATGTAAAACATAACACATCATAGATGACACCATAACTGAAACAAGGATGCAGGGGACAAGTGTAACAATTAACAAATTAATGTACCTGCACCTTAGGACACGTAGTCACATACATCATCATACGCTCTCCCCGGCTCGCTAAGGAACCCGGTATCATAACTATTTCATCATATTACCATATCACCATATCATCATCCCCTCTCATCATGTATATTATTTCATCAGGTCATCGTATACGTCATGATATCATCGTATACGACATAATCTTATCGTAATGTCATCATAGTATATTTGGTCCACTATGGGTCTTGAGGTCACAAGTGTATCCCTATATTTTCATATGCATGGCTATGTAAGTATCCGACCCTTTAATAAGGGACTCGGTGAAAAAGTAGTGTACACAACGTACCGCACCCGGCCCCTTCACGGGACTCAATGCCATTATCACATAGTAAAATATACTGAGGAACATTTGGCCTGATCCATAATTTTAAATAATGCCGAGAAACGTACGGCTCGATCCATATTTTCATCATATCATCATCATCATATATATATATATATATATGGCCCGAGATTTGGTAAATAACTTCATCACATACGGCGTCATCGTATGCTTCAACTTCATCGTATACAACATTTCATCATTATATACTTCATATATACATATACATAGCCGGCCTATGACTCGATAAAGGAGTAATAAAGCTATGCACGATAACGTTCTCGACCCATTGTGGGACTCGGTGAAAGAAGGGTTATGTATGCACGAGTAGAGTAGTGAGAAATCATATGCAACTAGGTCATCTCTTGAGACTCAATGAAACAGTCAAGTGAACCGTCACTTGAAGACCAAAGAAGTAATTCTCTGAGGTACCCTTTAGATGTTATTAGGGATTTCATATATTAGGGCCTCAGGAACCACAGACATGTACCAAGATAATGCCACACAGTTTATGCAATCAAAGACACAATTTATGCAATCAGACACATAGCTTATGCAATCAGAGTTACAACTTATGCAATCAGACACATATATCCTCTCAGAGCCTTTCAAAATAGGAGCTTATATTTCAACTTACTATTCAACATATAGGTGGCTCGGAGTAGTAATCTAACTACTTTAGGACCCTTAGTATTTAGAAGTGACTATGAGTCACGAATTATATCCAAAACTTATAAATGGAATTACCTCTAAACTCATATCAGACATCATTTCACTTACCTTAAGCGATTTCAACGAAAGAAGGAAATAGGCCTTATATGTACTACTCTTCATCCTACAGAAGACTTGAAAGGCGATGAGTCAACTTAGTGCAAGAGTTCTAACATCCAGAAGTGAACAAGGGTCTTGACTCATATTCAGAGCTTTATGAATGGAATGACTCCCAAGTTTCGTATATATATAACTTAAGGCTAAGACATGCCAAAAGAAAAGAAAGGGTAAGCTTTACATATCTTTTGTGGATTAACTGTAATCCATCTCGCCTTGTTACCTCCTTGACCTCATAACATGAGAGTAATACTAAGGTTAATGACCTTTCGCTTTTTGATTTCCAACTCTACAATCAAGTACCCATAGGAATTATTTCCTTATCCAATATCCTCGGCTTGTTTGTTACTTATTCTAAAGTTACCGAAAATCAGGCAGCATCTCCCTTCCTTACAGTTGTTTGATAGCATTATAGACTATCCGACTCCCATGATAACTTCTAAGAAGCTTTAAGAAACTTAAGAATCCTTCCAAAAACTTAATAACCTTTCAAGATACTTAAGAAGCTTAATAACCTTCCAAGGTACAAAAGTACGGGGTGTAGCATCCTTCCCCTCTTTAGAACATTCATCCTCGAATGTGAACCAAAACCCTCCTCAAGATCTTATACCGACTATATAGAGAGTTTCTCTGTTCCATCGCAATAACACATACTCTAACCGAGCAATCAATATCAGAGTTCCAAAGGTTGGGATTACTTGTAGACATAGAGAATAGGTACGGATACTTTTGCTTCATTTCCCTTTCAGCTTCCCAGGTCATTTCTTCGCGACTCTTGTTTCGTCATAATACCTTGACGAAAGCTACGTCCTTAATTCACCTCCCCTACTCCGCAGATCCAGGATGGAGATCGGTTGTTTATCATAGGATAACTCCTCTATGATATGGATATCCTCTATGGAATATACTCGGGACGGATCACCAACACACTTGTGAAGCATCGATATTTGGAAGACTGGATGTACTACTTCTGGATCCGCTGGTAAGTCCAACTCACAGGTAACTTGCCTATTCGGCAGAGGGTCTGATAAGAGCCAATGCATCTTGGACTAAGGTCCTCTTTCTTGGTGGCTCTCATCACTTTCTCTGTGGATGACACTTTTGAGAGTGCTTAATTATAACTTGAAACTCTAGAAATTGACGTCGATTATCTATGTATGACTTCTATCGACTCGGAGCTGCTAATAATCTCTCCCGAATAAGCTTCACCTTCTATACCGCTTATTGAACCACATCTGGGCATATTAGTCATGTTTTACTACCATCAAACCAATTAATTGGTGACCTACACTGTCTGCTATACCAAGACTCATACGGGGCCATCTGGATACTAGAATGATAGTTAATATCATAAGTACTTTTGATAAGTGGTAGTCAATTGTCTGAGCTACCTTTGGAGTCAACCATATAGGCCCACAACATATCATCTAAAATTTAGCTAGTAAGCTTAGTCTGTCCATCTATCTGAGGGTAAAATGGTGTACGAAGACCTATATGTCATCCTAATCTCTTCGTAAACTGATCTTCGGTAGTTAACTATAACTTTGGCTTCTTCGTCTAGGAAAATAGCTATGGGAACTCTGTAAGGTCCTACCACCCTCTTGACCTATAATTTCACACCATCTCGGCTGAGCAGGTAGTTTTTGATTGGAGGAATATGGGCTGATCTTGTTAATCTATGGATAACATTCCATATAAAATTATTTGTCCAGGGTGTGCAAAGTGAGTCTTATAGCCAAGGTCATGTTATGGAATCTTCGACCTCGTATATTACTTCTTACCTTCTTTAGATGACATCAACTGATAGCCTTGCCTTTTTGGGTTTTACTTTTTGCCCATCAGAGTCGGCTACCAAGTTGTGCTAAAGTCCCCTCACACAATGACCTATATAGCCATTCCGTGGTTTTTCTATCATTAACTGGTATTATGTTGAAGAATTATGCCATACAAGTGCGCCATCTGTTAGTAATCAGCTAATCCTTGTTGCTTTGCTTAAGCCCTTTTATAATTCCCTTTACGTAACTTATAACGCTCAAGGTACATAATCTTGTATCATTACTTCGCCGCTAGTTCAGATTCTTCTATCTCTTATGATCATAGCAGCACTAACACACCGGATCCCACTGGAATTTCGAAGTTAAACATGCTTGGGCTAGAATAATACTAGGAAGGGTGACCTCCCTAGGAAGTCCTCATGTCATGTTCCATTGCAATCCTTGCAATAATGTGAGAAGCACTCAACCTAGCCCAAGATTTACCTTAGCGTCTTTTTCCTAGTCTTTATGCTCTCCTTGCCCTCTCTGCCCCTGTCTTACACTCGATGTTGGGATAGATCATTGGTTCAACCACGGCTAGGTCCTATTTTTCCCTTAGTACTCACCCCATCTTGGTAGTTTGGTCTAACCTGTTATATCCCGTACCCTTATGCTTTAAAACATCTTCTTAAGATTCTTAAAAGTTGTCCTATGACCCAGGTATCCATAACATTATCAAATAACTCTAAGGAATGGAGGACGTGATGCCCCATAAGAGTGAAGGTTAGAAATAGGTCTATAAGGATTTGAAACGAGTTGGGGGCCAAAATAACAAGTCGTGGGAATCGACTTACTTGTGTAAGCTACCAACTAGGACGTCTTACATACTTAAGCTACTGGAGTACATGTTGAGCTTCTGTAGCAAGGATTGCATAGGCTCCTAAAGTAAGACGAGATTACGAACCCATGAAAGAGATGGAAGGAGGCATAGAAGCTACTCGAAAACAAGCAGGGGATGCACCTACTTAGACTAAGTAGGTGATGCACCTACTTGGTACCTACTTAAGGTGGGTCCTACACTGTCATATGGCAGCAAAAGAGTGGGCGCATGATTAAGGTGGCGCCCTAGGAGGCTGCCATATGTCACCCCTAGGGGATGCCATGTGTCACCTCCTAAGGAGGTGTATATAAGTGTTATAAGCTGAAATATAACTCATTCTTCAGCTGCCCTTAGCCAAAAAAAGAGGAAAAAACATTAGAGAAAAAGAAAGGCAGCCACGACTTTCTACTCCAAGGTGAGTCCTCCAATTTCATTCTGTCAATTAATTATCTAAGGTATTCTTCAACTAGATAGAGGTGTTAACAACATGAATTAATAGTTGGGGCAGCGAAAGAGTGTAACAAGCAACCACCAACTTTTCAGCCACGATAAGAAGCTCCCAAAGTCAATTTTCAACAAGGTTGGGAAAGTTGTTTTTTAAGGTATGACTTGATTCTCCTCTCCCACATTTTGGTAAAGGTTTAATCATGTTATGGATGTGTAAATATGAGTTGGAGTCATGAAAATGTCTATGTTACTGCTGAAAAAGGTCGCAGGCCGTATAGGGGCTATTTTGACGATATTTTAATGGGTGAAAGTTTGGCTAGTGTCGTTGTTATTGTGGTGTTGTATTGGGAGTTGTTTTGTAATGTTGCAGGGCTGAAATCATTTCTAAATATGGGTATAAGTTTTGCTGGTTACATCCACATGACACCCCATTTCGTGTGGTTAAGATTTAATGAAATAAAGATTGAAAACAGTATTTTGGAGTTGTAGTTTTGAGTGAACTGTTTGGGACTTGTTGTCACAACCCAAGCCTAGGGCCTAGACGTGACATGGCGAATGAGGAACCCGAAAATACCTCAAACAAGCCTATTAGCATTCCTTTAGCCTTTCATAGGTAATGATGATAAATCAAAAAGCGGAAATCATAATAGTAAATCTTCAACTTACATATGTCCAACAATACCTCTAACTATTATATTTAACGGGGCTAAGACAAGTCTCTAGCTCATCCTCAATCATAATAGAAGAAATGCCATAGTAAAATATCTTAACATATCATAAGCTAGAAAGATAAAAGAGTATTATTCCCGTAATATAGGAACTCACCAAAAGTAATCTTCAATGAAATCTCAACTAGCCACGTGGAGGAGAGCGAGGAGGAGCACTAGTCCCTACATGGTGATCTCATGTAGGCAAAAGAGTATACGTTAGGACTTTGAATGTACTAAGTATGTAAGGATGCATGAACATTGAGGAAACATTATAACATATATGTAATATGGAACATAATGTAATGCATGCATAATAAATCATATAGATATCCTTTAAAAAATTTATTTTGTGGGAAAATAACCATAACCGACATTTAAGACCATGCGAGCTATTACATGGAATCCAACATAACCCCCTACGTTGGCCGGGGAGACTACTTGCCAGATAGAACTCTGTCAACTTCATTCATTTCTTTTTTTTTTTAGGGGGGAACAGACCCTACACGAGGCTCCCACCTCTCATGCACAGTCAGGGGTTGAGCAGCACCCCCAAGCCTTAACATAAATAAATAAAGTAAAAATACACGGAGGGGGACATAAACCTTACCTCCGATCCTATGTTGGTTCATAAGTAGGCTAACCTACTAAGGTCGGCTAACTCATTCCCGTTACAAAAAAAGGCTAACTAAAACTAGAAAGCATTAAACCTATGGGAGGACTCCTCCCGGTACAAGTCGACTAAGTAAGCATAAATGAGGGAGACTCTCCCCTTCCATGAGAAAAACCAAGAAAGTAACCTACACTAGTCCTCTTCAACTACGCGACGAATCGCATAGTTAAACTGAAGCAGAAACAAGTATACGAAACTTCTATCTCGCATAGGATGAGAAAGTTCTATTCATCTTGCCCTTTTTAGTCTTGTCATACCAAGTAAGTCCAAATGGAGAGATGCATCAACTTCAATATCATGATTATAGCAGCTATGGAGGATGAAAAATGGAAGGAAGTGTATCAGTCAGCCGCTTTGGAGCTGTATTAGTCAGCAGGTTTGGAGGTGTTGTGGATTGGAGATCCAGCTGCAATCTTGTAGTAGGTTTAAAGGAGGCTTCAACTTCCTGTTGCCTTTCTAAGATGTAGTATCCTGCAGTAGAAATGCACATTAAGAGGTGCAATTCTGCTGATTCATGCTGCAGTTCTGCAAGCTTCTTGGATGCTGCATGTTGCTGGAGGTGTTGTGTATTAAGGCTTGTATCCCCAAATGTTCTCCAGCTACCTGCAACTGCATAAAACCAAGCCAACAAGACCAAAAACAAAGATCCACAAACAGAACTGCTGTGGATGGACCAATTGCTGTGGATGTAGCTCCTCATGTTGTTATTGTTGTTGAAGCAGTTGTACCTGTTGCACCATGCTTTTGATGTTGTATATTGCAACCTGTAGTAGAAATAGCCTTGGTTTGAGTGTTTAACTGATAGAGCCTTGCCTTTTGGAAGGTTCCATTGCTGCTGTATTATGTGTCTGCACTCCAATAAATAAACAAACAAGGAGTTCCAAGTAGCTTGGATGTAATGGTGTTGATGCAGGAAATAAAGGATTGAATCTGGCATGGTTGGATTGTTGGTGAAGGCTGGTGATGCTCCTGCATCTCTAGAATTTGTCTCCCTTTGTTTGGATCTCTGTATACCTGCACAAACAAGTAGCCAAAGAACCAAACGAATGTGGGAGGAGTATAGTCTGCTGCAAACCTGTAGCCAGCTTCCTGGTGCCTCCATAGTGGAAATGCTCAGTTGTTTGTTGTTGCAAGTTACCTTTAGGAGAAGACCTTTCCTCATGATCAGTTCCTTAGAGCACCTGCATATACAAACAAACACAAAGCAAAGAAAGGAACAGACCTCAAAGAGTGCTTTGGAGCTTGTTAGCTTTAAATCGGCTAACCTTTTCAAGGCCGCTCGACTAACGTCTCCAATTATCCGATTGAGGTGAAACTTTGTGGGCTTTGCAATTACTATATTTGCTGTATTCCTGCAACATTTGGGGGTATTTTGGACAAGATTGAGACTCCAAGTTGTGAAGTGCATCAGTTAGAGACTTAACTCGACTAACTTTTTCAAGGTCGCTCGACTAACGTCTCCAATTATCCGTTGGAGGTGAAACTTCTTAGGATTTGCAAATACTATATTTTCTGTATTCTTGCAACATTTGGAGGTCATTTGGATAGGCTGGAGGCTCCAAGTTGTGAAATGCTCCATTTGGTGACTTAAGTCTGATAACTTTTTCAAGGTCGCTCGACTAACGTCTCCAATTATCCATTTGAGTTGAAACTCCATGGGATTTTCAGGAAATGTATTTGTAGTAATCGTGCACAATATGGAGGCATTTTGGTGATGCCTGATGTATTTGTTAAGTACTGCTGGTTGCTTTTGGTCTCGGGTGCTGCTGTTAGAAAGCTGCTATTGTTTATCAATTGGAGTCACTGCTGCTTCTGTAATGTGGCTTATGCAAAGTCTGCTAACATTTGAATTCCTATACCTGTTAAGCCAAGAAGGAAGAGAAGACAAAATACAAACTATTCTACTCCTTACCTCTAAGGTTAGACTGGTTATTCTAAGAAAATAATAAAGATAGTAATAAGGAAGAGAGATTTTCCTTTTGCCAGGAGTTCTAACTGTGAGATCTTCAAGGTATTTATAGCTATGCATAGACAAAACCATGTTGAAGTTTGAGTTAGAACCAAAAATGGAATGAGTTAGGGAGGTTTCTTTAGTCTCCTGAGTTTCTTTCTTCTGAAGAAAGGCATTTCCAGCTTGTCCATCTCAAGGTATGCCTTAGCTTGTTTGGGGAGATCATGCACAGTGAAATAGAGTTCAGGAGATTTGCATTTGTGGCTGTGTTTGGATAAGACATCAGCTGTGTAGTTTGCTTCTCTAAGAATGTGTTTACAGCTGAAAGTTTGGAATTGGTTGATGATGTTGTTTAAATTGTCCAGCAGCTCCTTTATTGACCAAGGGGGTTTTGCTTCTTGTTGTAACCACCTGATTAGGAGTTGAGAATCTACCTCTAACTCTACCTGTAAATAACCAAGATGAATACACCAAGATAGACCAAAGATAGCAGCCCTGATTTCTGCTTGGTTGTTAGTTCCTTCCCCCAATGGAACTGCATAGGCAAAGATAAGGTCACTATGATTATTTCTAAGTATTCCTCCTCCACCAATGTTGCCTGGGTTGCTAAGGGCACTACCATCTGTATTTAGCTTTACCATGTGATCAGCTGGTTTGATCCAGCATACAGGGGTAATTTTGGTGTCATGGTAGCATTGTTCTACTGAAATGACTAGGTCCTTCCAGTTATTTGGCCATTCAATATATGGAAAAGCTGTGATGAGTAGGTTAGAGATGCCTTTGTAGACAGAAAATTTGACTCTTAAAAGGTTAGATTTCTTCCCACCATATTTGGAAGCACATCTATTCTTCCACAAGTTCCAACAAATGAAGATAGGGATTGCTTGTAACAGGAGTTTATGTGCTGCATTCTTGTGTTTAGATGTCCACCATCTCATAAGCATATTTATAAGAGGTGTGTAATCCTTTTTTATGCCCAAGGAATCAGCAAACACCCTCCAAGTATTCTTGGCAAAGGTTCCTGCAACAAAGGTGTGATCAATGGTGTCTTGGCCAGGGCTTTCACAACAATGGCACTGAGAGGGGGCTTTGCCAAAGCTGGTTATTTTCTCATTGGTAGGTAATTTCCTTCTAAGAGCTCTCCAAATAAGAAAGGAGAATTTAAAAGGTATTAGTTAGTGCCAAGTACATGCATTCAGCATAGTATTTGTCCTCTTGTCTCTAATGAGCTCCCAGGCAGAAGAACAACTGAACTCCCCATTGGTAGTAGGAATCCAGCATGGATGGTCCTATTTGAGGGGGTGGTAGCTGAATTGAGTTGCTAAAATATTAGGAACAAACTGAGGAGGGGCTTTTTGGATAATGAGATCAACATTCCATTGGCCATTAGTTAGAAAAGCTGAAACTTGGGTGTGGTTAAACCTACAGCTGTTAGCAGAAAAATGAGCTAAAGGGCCAACACCCAGCCAGTTATCCCACCAAAAAAGGCAAGAGCCAGACTTAATTTGCCATTGAATGTAAGGCTCAATGTTGTATTTGTTGTTCATAATGTGCTTCCAAATTAAGGACTGACCAATGTCCCACTTTTTTGTAATAATATTGGCCCTTTGACAGTATTTGGATTTAAGGAATTCTCCCCACAAGGTGTTCTTGGTTCTAAGGGTCCACCACTGCTTGTATTGAAAAGATTTGACCACATCAGTGATTTGTCTAAACCCTATGCCCCCTTCATCATAAGGATAGCTAAGGTTTTTCTATGAGGACCAGTGGTACTTCCTCTTGTCATTTTTCCATCCCCAGAAGAAGTTAGGAGTGATGCTTTGAATATGCTTAATGATGGTTGAGGGAGGGATGCTGGCTGAAAGCAAATGTATTGGCATGGCTTGAATAACATGCTTCACAAGAATAGCTCTACCCCCATAGCTCAGGATTTTAGCATGCCAACCAGTTATCCTGCTTACAACTTTTGCAATAAGATTAGAGTAGTAAATAACTCTTTGCCTACCAATATAAATAGGACATCCCAAGTATGTTATAGGACTACTCTTTTGGTTGAAACCAGTGATACTCTTGATTCTCAGTACAGTAGACTTGAAAGCATTGGAGGGAACCATGAAATGACTTTTTTGCTTGTTAATCAATTGTCCAGAAACTCTTTCATAGGTAGTTAATGTTTCCATAATAAGATCTAAGGTGTGCCTTCTTCCAGAAGTAAAGATGATGATATCATCTGCAAAACTCAGATGATTGATCTGAGGTCCCTTTTTTGCCATAAAGAAGCCATGGAATTGGGGATGCTGATGAAGATTGTTCAGTAGTCTGGACAACACTTCACCACCTAAGATAAATAAAGCAGGGGAGAGAGGATCACCTTGTTTGAGACCCCTTGTAGAGTGAAAGAAACCATGTCTTGATCCATTGACTATAATAGAGTACCAGTTTTCAGCCATGATTCTCCAAACCATGTCAATGAAAGTTTCTTTAAACCCCATTCTTCTCATCACAAGACAAGTGTAATTCCAAGAGACCCTATCATAAGCCTTGGTCATGTCAAGTTTTATCACAACATTGCCTCCAACATTTGGTTTTTTGATCTGGTGGATTATTTCCTGGGCAAGCATTATATTTTCAGAGATGTTTCTATTCTTGACAAAGCCAGATTGGTTCAAGGAAATAAGGTTGGGGAGAATAGGAGCAAGTCTTAGGTAGAGGAGTTTGGAAATGATTTTGTTAGTGAAGTTGCTAAGGCTTATGGGTCTGAACTCAGAGATTTTTGTAGGATGGTTTACTTTTGGGAGTAGAACCAAACAAGTATGGGTGAAATATTTAGGCATAGTTTGTCCACAAAAGAAGGATATGATCACTTTAAGAAGGTCTTCTTTGATGATGTCCCAGCACACCTGAAAGAAAGTTCCATTCATCCCATCAGGGCCAGCAGCAGAGTGAGGATTCATAGTAAAAATAGCAGTTTTCACTTCTTCCATAGTAGGCATGGCTTATAGCTCATCATTGTCTTTATCAGTCACCATTGTAGGGATGCAATGGAGTATCTGCTGTTGGATGTGCTCCTCCTTTCCAGTAAATTTTTTTTGGAAATATTCACAAGCAGCATCAGCTATCTCTTTATCACCTTGCACCTAAGAGCCTTCTTCATTTTGGATTCCGTGGATGTGAAACTTTCTTCTCCTGCCTCTGATGAGAGCATGAAAGTAGCTAGAGTTCCTGTCACCTTCTTTGAACCAGTGAAGTTGAGACTTTTGTCTGAGGATAGAATCCTCCATCTTCATGTATCTAATGTACTCAGCATTGATAGCATGCAGTTGAGACCTATTTTCATTGGTGTTCAGACTGATCAGATTCTCTTCAGCTTGTCTAGCCTTCTCCTCATATTCTTTGACTTTAGCATAGATGTCTCCAAATTGATTTCTTGACCAGCTGCTAAGAGTAGCAGTAAGTCTTTTTATTTTCTGATGAAAACTCCACATTGGATTTCCATTAGAAGGTCTGCTCCAGCAATTCTTGACAGTATCCATGAAGGAAGGTTACTCAGGCCAGTAGTTCAGGAATTTGAAATACTTGATGGGGTTGTGTTGTTGGTCAATCATTTCTAAGAGCAAGGGGCAGTGATCAGAACCCACTGAAGGAAGATGAGTAATGCTGGTATGGGGCATGGTTTCCAGCCAGTTGTCATTAACCATCCCTCTATCAAGTCTCTTCCAAATTCTAAAGTTGATACCCCTCAGGTTGGACCAGGTGTATTTCTGACCTGAGAAACCAAGGTCTTGAAGACCTGAAGCCTCAATAATGCTAATGAACTCAAAACTCTTTCTCACATTATAGGGGACACCCCCTAATTTTTCTTCAGGGTCTACAATAACATTAAAGTCTCCTATAGTGCACCATGGATTGGATGTAGTAGACTGCTGTAGAAGGCTGTCCCATAAAGGTCTTCTGAGATGATCTTTACATTTAGCATAGACAAAGGTAGTGATGAATTGATTTGGGATCAAAGCATGATTGAGTTCACAAGTGATTAGTTGCTCATCATTCTCCAAAATCTTGCAATTCACATCTTTGGTCCAGAAAATCCAAATCTTACCATTGGGATTGTGGATGGCATGGTCCATATTGAGCTGGTCTCTGAAGTATTGTAACTGAGAGTTATCAGAAAAAGGTTCCATTAGAGCTATAAGAGAAATTTGATGGATATTTGTGAGAAGTTTTATTCTATCCATGGCTCCTTGGGTATTTATACCCCTTACATTCCAGCTAAAGGTACTAATCATTGAGAAATTCTTGAAGTATGGGACCTGGTACTTGGTCTGCATGTGGGGGTAGTTTTTGTAGAAATTTTTGCCTTGTTGCTAAATCTGGTCCTATGTATCCCTCTAGGAGATAGACCCTATGAACTAGCCACTTGTTGGATATCTTCTTCATATATATTCTCAGAAGAGGGGTTGATGTTTTTGATTAAATGCTCACTTATAATATCATCTTCCTCCTGATCATGCAAGGGCTGATAATTATTATCTTTTTCATTTTCTGAATCACATACAGCATACTCATCAATAGGGTCTTGTATGTTGGTGTTGCAGGTGAAGTGATCTGTAGCTACCTCTGGATTTTGAAGAGGGGTGGTATCTATACCCACATGGTCATCAGCAAGTACAAATTGTTGACATCCCTATTCACTTTGTTGCATTGCAACACTGTCAGTTAAAAGAGTTTGGTATTTCTCAGAAAGGTTTGTTTTCTTTTTGATGGCCTCTCTCCTTTTTTTGCTTAACTTGTTCTTTTTTGCATTAGAGTCTTTGCCACTACTGCTTGCAAAGGATCCCAAATCCTTGGCCATAGAGCCTAAGATGTTTTGCATGGTAGAATCATCAGTAGGGGGATCTCTTCTGATGGATTCAGTATTTGGTATGTCATTTTGAGCCTTGTGTGCAGGGGTAGCAGGGGCTGTAAGGGCACTCCTAAGGTCAGTGATATTCTCATGCAGAACATGAGACAAAATCCCTCCCCTTTTGGGTTCCCCATCCTGCAGATTAGTGGGGTTCTCCATTACTCCTCCAACCCTTCCTCCATCAACTACACAGCCAACAGCAGCAGAAGTATGATGTGGGGGTGTAAGGGGTATGGGGAGTAATAAGTCAATACCTGCATTGATTGGTACATTGCTCCCTTGAGTAGTACCTTGTTGTTGAATTATGGTGTTTTCCTGCATTTTTGCTGAATTCTTCAAAGTGGAATTCCTTTGGTTACTTGGTTCTCCTGCATCTTGGTTATTGGTTTGATCCTGGGTACCAAGATCAACATAATTATTGGGAGTATAAATAGGAGTAGAGGACTTACCTGGACCTGTGATGTTTTGCTGAGGTTTATCAACTCCCTTGTTCTGCTGTGGTTGAATAGAGCTGATCACATTTGTTTGTTGGGGCTTGTTTTGTCCCTTAGATTGTTTCTTTCTCTGAACTTGCCACAACAGTTCTTTTGCATTGTCAAGTGTTTGTTATGGCTGAGCAGGAGAATCTTTTACAGATGTATTGATATTTATGTCATCATGATCCTTGGTTAGCATGCCCTCCTTGTTTTTGTTCATTTTTGCTGTTTCTTCTTCTTTTCTTTTTTTTGTTCTTCATCCCTTCTTTGAATATTACAAACATGTATCAAGTGACCCTGATGTTTGCAGTACATGCAGTAATCAGGTACATTTTCATATAAAATAGCTTGCCACCTCCCTAGAGTTTTATCAGTTTTGTTATATCCCAGCCAAACATGGGGAGGTCTTTTATTGGTGAGATTAACTTGAAGTCTCACCTTGGCTATGCTTCCCCTTGTTTTTTGTATGGAAGCAGTGTCTAGATAAAGTACCTTCCCTACAGAGGCTAGCAGGGCAGTGGTGAACTCCATGTTATAGCAATGCCAAGGTAGTTCTGGTAAGGCTACCCAGATTGGCACTATTGGGGTTTCTTCATCCGGTTTAAAAGTAGGTGTCCATGTCTGAATCCTCATGAGTTGGCCCTCTATTGTCATTCTTTGTTTGGTCCAGACAGTATTGTAATCCAACTCATTGTCCAAGTCAATGTAGACATGTCTAGCATTGAAATGAGCAATTTTTACACCTCCTAAGAGCTGAGTTTGAATGATAAAGCTCCTTCTTATCAACTCTATCTTTGGCATGGTGTGGGTAAATTTTCCAACCAAGGTGTATTTGCATCTTTGAGCTAGTTTGTGCATAAAGTCTTCTTTTTCAAAAAACACAGCAGGCAGTCCCTGTTTGGTTGTGTATTCCGGGGTGGCTAATTCAATAGGAGCCTCATTTTTTGGTTGATTATTTCTGAGCTTGGCAGCAAAGGTCTGAACTACAGTGTAAGGGGCAGGCTGAAGGACCTGGTCCTTTAAGTTGGGAAAAATATTTTTCTGGGGGTTTTGGTTAGTGGAATTTAGTTGAGGTTGGGTATTGACTGATTTAGGTCCAACATGTCTAGGACCAATATTTGCATAGCTGATGGGCACCTTAGGTTGGCTAGTTTGAACCTGGATGTCAAAATTACTAGACACCTTAGGGAAGCTATTGTGGGTGGTGGTAGGCTGTTGAGTGTGTAGCTGGTTGCTAGTTTGAGGAATAGAATTGTTAGGCATTTTGGTAGGAATTTCAGGGCTGCTTTTAGAAGTGACTTTGGTATGATCAGTGCCCTGCAAGGAGTTACCTACAGCATTACTAGGAATTACATTTGCATTAGGTTGCAAAGGAACTCCACTGGATATCAAGTTGGCAGTCTCAGAGTATATCAAGTTGGAAGGATTGGTCTTACCTTGGGGGTCTGTAACATTGGCACTGTTACATTGCTGTGAAGTTCCTAAGGCATGTTTATCATTTTTGGAAAAAGGATGCATCAACTTTGCATTATCAATTGTTTGCATATTATCCTTTAGTTGATTGAATTGACCATATTGTTGATATTGGTCTTGAACCAATATGTGTTCATCAGCTTGACTATCAGTGAAAATGTGCATATCACCTTGACGAGTGTCTCGACGACTTTTTGAATTTGAATTTGTTATTGCTGATTCGAGACACCTCTTGTGGATGGGAAGTTGCGCATTGCCCTTAGGGACATTTTGGATTTGATCTTGTGACAAATGGTTCGCCGAAGCTCCGGCACCGGCACTCTGACAGTGACCCTGTAGATTTGGCAACTTCGAGCTAATTTGAGAGGATTTGAGTCCTTCTCTAGTGTTTGTGAGTTGCTGGTGGGGTGTTTTGCATTGGTTTCCACCTGAAGATGTCGCCTGAGCTCCGGCAACCTCGCCGGTACCATCGTCCCCAACAATTTCACCGTCCATTTGGGTTGAAATTTTGGTGGTAGGAGCGCCATGAGTTGGGGAACAAACCCCAGGGGGTCCGCCATCTCGAAAGTCACCGGAGCCCCTTCGAATATGAAGGCGCAACTCCGACGACTCTGCGATGTTTCTCTCAGGCGTCGCCTGATCACTGCTCTCAAATGGTGCGGTGGTTTGATCCAATTTTTGGACTGTATGTAGTCCAAAAGATAAGGAATCATCTACCATGGTTCTTGATACTCGAATCAAACCATGTTTCTGAAAATTGATGATCTTGTGTGCAATTCTCAACTCCTCTTCAGAGACAATGATTGCCGATTGTTGTTGATTCAAACCAGCTTCACTTGAAATTGCAGTATTATTTTGCAGATTCAGAGTGTCATTAGCTAGCGATGTTTGTTGATCTATATTCAGTGGCCACGGGAGCTTCACCGGCGGCGGTGAAGCCATTTAGAACTGACCAGAGATGAACAGTGTGAAATAGAGAGGGAGGAGATGACCGTTAGAGATGAGAGTATAATGTGGTCATTCATTTCTTTAACTTTAAATTTAAGGGCTTTCATGGATCCATTAGCCTAAGCCTACAAGGGCTCCTATGTTGGCACATAGTTAATGAGACAAGAAGTTGCTACTAGGATTCCCTTATCGAATCCCACCTCAATGCCTTATTCGGTACTAAGTCAATCCCACAGAATAGCTTAATACTTTAAAATATTCATAGCATATATTTTGAGAATTCAAACATCATATTCGATAGAATAGCTCATTAAAATATTTGAAAATTCAAATATGCAAGAATTGTCCTTATTGCATAAAGAATCCATCATTCATATCATTTCATCATTCTTTATTTTCATAAGACTCCCTTTTGATCATAGATATTGCTTTTACAAATATTCATTTGGAGTCAAGGCTTTCAAGTCAAACTTTATTAAAAACATAGTAAAACTAGGTGAGTTCAAATCATTTCAACTTGCAAATATGTATGTAAATAAATATTCATAAATACTTTGAAATCCATTAATTAAAAATCATGCTTTAAACAACTCACCATGAATTTCAATAACCTTTAAATAGATAAATAGAAAAATTACTTGCAAATCATCAATTCATACATATGAAATTATGGTGCATCTAAATAGACCAATAATTATTAGTTTAACCATGATTCATACTATTAAGTAAAAATAAGAATTGCCATAAGAAAATATTACTTGAAATCAAGAGACTTAATTGAAAGAGTTTTTGGACTACATGGGTGGAAGAACCCATGGATAAACACCCACATAACTTAGAGTAGAGCTTAAAGAAAATAAATATAATTTATCATATAATCAAAATAATTTAGACATGATAGTGGAAGGAATACTCTCATTGAAGCCTTACATACCTGGAATCCGAAGCTTTAGTCGGAACCGAAAAACTTAATGAACACTCTTGAGTCCTTGCTTTTCTCCTCGCCGGAACGTTTTGTGTACTATCCGGAGTATATGAATTACCGGAATAGTATTTCTTCACTACTAAGAACTAAAACTATATTTGAGAATGTGTAAAGAAGTGTATAGAGAGAAGACTTGCTTGAGAAAGCTTGATGAATAAAATGAGGAAATAAGGTGGGTATTTATAGGTAGAAAAAAAAGGGATCTAACAATAAATAAAATAATTATAAAAAAAATCTAAAAATTTAATAGAAAATTATGATGTCATGGATGATGTTAATTGGAGGACAATTTATGTCATGAGTGATGTCAAATGTATCTAGATCTTTCCATGGTAGGTGAAATGAGTTATCTTTGACAGAATACTCCTTTTCGGAGCTAATTTTGATTAAGATAAATTCCTTATTAGGATTTGGTGTCTTTATAAGAATTGTAGCTATAGAAGTTTAGTTTTATGTCACATTTGAATCACCCAATTTGGACAATCCTATAAAAAGTTATGCCCAAAATACAGAGGAGGTATCATTTTTAGGCGAGAATTGAAACAACGTATACAATGTTTTTAGGGGATGTTACACTTGTTTTGTGTAATGTTGAAGTGGTATAATTGTGTATTGGCTACTAGTTATTGTTTTGATATGGCTTTACTAATACGAGGTATAATTGGAAGTTTGAATAGGGGGAGTTATAGGGAAGATGCTGCCCAAATTCCGTTAACTTTGAACTAACTAATAGACTAGCCAACAGACTAGTCGAGGAAGGAGAGCAAGAAAATAGTGCCTATAGATACTTGAGTATAGATTGGGAAGCTAGAAAGTTGAAAGTTAGTAATCTTGGTGTTACTCTCATGTTAAATAGGTTGAAGGAGAGACAAAACAAGCCGGACTACAATCGAGCTACTACAGGTATGTAAAGCTTATCGCTTTCTTTCTTTTGGCATGTCCTAGTCTTAAGTGGATTGTATATGTAATATGGGAATAATTCCATTCCTAGAACCCCAAGTGTGGTTCATAAATCTTATTCACTTCTCGATATTTGAACTCTTGTGATAGTTGAGTTATGGCCTTGTAAGTCGTCGACATGATGAAAAGTAGTACACGTGAAGCCTATCCCTTCCCTCTCTTGAAATAGTTTAATATAAGTGAAGCGATATATACTATAAGTTAGAGGTAATTCCTTTTGTAAGTTCTGGGCATAACTCATGACTTGTACTCACCTTTGAATAGTAAGGGTCTTAAAGTAGTTTAACTACAACCCTCGAGCCTTCTACATACTGAATAATGATTGGATGTGTAAGCTCCTAGACCTAGAGGCTCTTGGACATACTTTATGATAATATGTTGAGGGATGTTTGATATGTTACAAAGTTTTACGCACACGTATATGCATTATAAGATATATGGATCAGGCTGAACGTTCTTCGACATATTTTACAATATAGGGATCGGGCCATACGCTCCTCGGTATATTTCATTATATAGGGATCGGGCCGTACGTTCCTCAACATATTTTACTATATAAGGATTGGGCCGTACGTTTCTCGGCATTATTATATTATATATGGATCGAGCCATACATTCCTCGGCATCATTGTACTATATATGGATCGGTCCGAACGCTCCTCGACACTAACTTGTTATATATATAGATCGGGTTGTATGTTCCACAATGCTAATAGTATGCATATGCCTATGATGATAAAATAATGCATTTGTAACATTGAATCCCCGAGCAGGCCGGATATGGTATGTGATAATGGTATACATGACCTTATTTTGTAAGATGCAAGTACAGTACTCTGTTAAATATTATACTTGTCCCCTGCATCCCGGTTTCAGCTATGGTCTAAGTTATGATGTGTTATGCTTTACATACTTAGTACATATATCGTACTGACCCCCCTTTCTTTAGGAGGGAAGGGGGCTGCATTTCATGCCCACAGTTATAGGTACTTACTTTGGAGATCTGCCAACTTAGGGTTTCCACTCAGCTATTTGGAAGCGCTCCATTGTGCCAGAGCCCAGATTTTGGTACTGACCCTTGATGTATATATTTTTTTATTCATGGGTACGCCGGGGTCTTGTCCTACCATAAGTTCCTGTTGATATTCTTAGAGGTCTGTAAACATGTGTACGTGGGTTGTTTACAAGGTTTTTTTAGTTACGGCATATTGCAAATGTTCTTATGTTAAGGCAGTCTTTTTGGCTTGCATGCCCTTTCATGACATGATATAAATGAAAGAGGCTATATATATGCACATATGTTATCACCCATAGGGGTTCTGGTGTATAGTTCTTATATCGGATAGGTATGTATACGGAGGGTCCAGATCAGACCCCAGTTGCAGCCTATGGGGTTGGGTTGTGACAAAAGTGGTATCAGAGTAGTTCATCCTTGGAATATCTACAGACCGTGTCTGGTAGATTCTTGTTTATTGGTGTGTTACGCGCCACATCTATAAGTAGGAGGCTACAGGACATTTAGGATGTTACCTATCTTTTTTATCTAAGATCATGCTATAGATCTGAGTCATAGGAAAACTCCTTATACTAACCTTAGACTTTAGAAGAAGGACGACATCAACAGGAGGAAGTAATTGACGACATTGAAAGTTACAAAGCACACATATGAGCAAAGGCACGAAAGATATCTATTGGGTAAGGTATTGACATATGATTAAAATGTAAAGTCAAAAATTGAAAGAAAAGTAGACCGGAAAGTGTAACAAATGCAGGTTGAGTTGGACAGATGAGGTAAGTCCATCATTTTCATACTATTGTTAATATTAAAAGTCCTATGTGGCTACGACATGAGATGATATTGAAAGCCCTGTGTGGCTGTGATATGATATGAATATATATATATGTTGGCCCTGTGAGGCATTATTGGTATTTTCTGCGTGCAGGTTTTGGGATAGTAAGGGGTATAGAGGAAACTCTGTCGAAATTTTCCCAGAACAAAAAAAAGGGAATAAAACATAGATTCTTAATATGTTTGGGAAGTTGATACTAAGTACCCCTATTATGTTGAACTAAAGATGTATGAGGTACTCTTCATGTGGTCAGTAAGGGGCACCCTTTTTTATTTAGGGAAATTTTATCGGAGAAAAATCCTATCTGAGTAGTAAAGTTCAGACCACGGTATCTTCAGCCGTACTTTGCCTTAGGAAAAGCTCATATTGAGGGGCAAGATACCTGATGATGGAGTTTTATTCTTTTTGGGAAGTACAGAACCCTCAACTATTGTTGGAGGACTAGATAAGTTGTTCACGACTTAGAAATAAACCTGGAGGGAGACCATGTGAGTCAAACACTAAGGAGCATTGTGATGCTCATTGGATTCTAGTTCCCTTCTGGTGGTGATTGGAATATGCTTCAGGATAACACTTTATTATCCCTTCACCAACTAATTGAATATGGAATTTATGGAAGGAAATTCTAACAGAAGCACCTTAGATAGATGTCATGAACTGAATATGAGTATGAACAAAAAAGGGAATATGTAAGTATGAATTTAAAGGTATGGTACAACAATACGGGGATAAGATAAGACTGCTAGTAAGACGTACTTGGTATGTGTTGACTAAGTTATAATCCTGTGTTGGGTACACAGTAAGGGCAAGGGGTATAAGGTATAAAGGAATAATGCGTGCGCACAACGCTGCCTCGAAAATAGTGGAACCCTTAAAAGACAAAGACGGCCAACTTAAGGAATAAATGATGCACCCTACATTCACCCCAAGGAACAAAGGATATAGGTTGGGATAAAGCTACTACTCCAAGGTAACCTTGGACAATCATCGTTGGAATATAAGTATTGCCTAATTGAATTTAGAACTACTGCAAGTGGGGATTAGCCTTTGATAAGATAAGTAGAATATGGCCTGGGATGAGTTGTTTCATGAGTCACATTATTCAAGTACAGATTAGTAGATGAGATATCACATTATGTACAGAAAGGTTCTCATCGCTTCGTGATTTAGCCAAGGTTTCGTACATGGATAATCAGGTTATAAAATATACCGAAAGTCAGGGATATGATACAGTACCAAGTAGATTGGGGAAAGAGATTGGATGAAGTTGAGACTGGACATAGAGACATAGAGTAAAGTATAAGCGGATAAAGGTATAAGTACCTTCTAAAGGGGGGAAGCAAGTGACAAAACTACAAGGGTAAGATGGAGGCAATTGATATGACAATATATGTGAGATGGATGCTTAAACTTTAGTAAGATTCCTGGCCAAAACTAGTTAATGAGATCTGAAAGCCAGCAATAATCGGATAAGAAGTCAGAAAAGTATTTGAGGTAGTGTCCTTCGGTAGAAGCCTGCAATGACAAGAGAATGGGATTGAATAACTCCAGAGACACTACGAAGGATAATGACATAATTCTAGACCAAAATTCAAGATGTTGGCTATAGAGTTATTCGCAAATAATATTGTGATAGGTACATAACCAAGGAAGAGGAATAGAAAACCTCCTATGATGGGAGATGAAAAGAGCAAAGAGTGAATAAGGGAAAAGAAATAAGTGTGACAAGGTAGGATGAGCGAGTTTCAATGTGAATAAGATAAATATAGCAAAATGAACCAAAAGACAAAAAGACTACGTCCACCTCAAACAAATTGTATCAGAATGGTTAGATAACCTATGATTGTATATGTTAAGTACAAGGCCAAGTGAGGAAGTACATAATAAAAGGAGTTAGGATATTTTGGATATGTTACAGAAAGGTGTAAAGATGGGTTAAGTCAACTACCGAGAGAGAATTAGTACTACGGGAAGAACAGGACATGGCCATGGTTCGACCAAAGATCTATCGCGATACTGATTATAAAATAAGGGAGGAAAAGGCAAGGTAAAACATGAGAACTAACGAGACAACGCTAAGGTATTTCTCAGGTTATGTTAAACACCTTCTCATATTCTTGTAAAGGTAAAGTATGATACAAGATAACGTATCTAAAGTGTTACAAGCTGGGACAAGCTGGGATAAGGAAATTGCGAAATGATTTAACCAAGATGAGCAGAACTAGCTGGTTACTGAAGGATGGCGAACTTATATGCCAAATTCCTTTAGAATTATGCCAGCTAACCATAGACAGAGCTCAAAATGGCTATGAATGTCACTGTATGAACGAACTTTAGCGCTACTCAATAGCCAACCCTAAGGATTGGAAAAAAAGAGAAGAAACCCAAAGGGTAAAGTACCAGTTAAAGTCTTCTAAGGAAGTTGAGGAGTAATATATGAGGTCCCTACAGCTACTGTCTCGAGTAAAGGGGCTTAATTTACAACTAGCATTTGGATATCAGCCCAAGAAGAGATCGGGAACACAGGTAGGTCTTAGCACCGCCTTTCACCCTCAAAACTGGCGAACAGGCTAAGCATACTACTTAAACGCTAGAAGATATGTCGTGAGATGGTGTTGTTGACTTTGATGGTAAATAGGATGAGTATCTACCACTTATCAAGTTGCCTACAATAATAGCTACCACTCCAGTATCCAAATGGCCCCATACAAGATTTATAGGGCAGGACGTGTAAGTCCCTTATTGGTTGAGTCGATATTAGAAAGACTAAGCTAGTAAGCCCAGACATGATTGAGCAAGCTATTGACTAGCAACCTAGAGTTGGCAGAAATGATATGCAGATAATCAACGTCAATATTCAGAGTTCAAATTGATGATTGGGTGTTCTTAAAGAGGTCACCCAGGAAGGGAGTAATAAGATTTGATAAAAAAGAAAAACTTGGCCCTTATCAAATCATTCGTAGAATAGGCAAAGTTGCCTATGAGTTGGACCTACCACCCAATTTGAAGCAACAAATTCAATTTTCATGGATCAATACTCCACAAATATATAAGCGACCCTCCCAAAATATTCCCGTGGATAAGGTCCACATAAAAGAGAAGTTATCCTATAAGGAACAACCTATCGCCATCTTGGATCAGCAGATTAGAGGGTTGCAAACTCAGGATGTGACTACCTTCAGAGTATGGTGACGAAATGAGCATACAAAAGAGATGAACTGGAGAGCTAGAATTTTTTTTGAAAAGAAATATCTGTACCTATTCCCTATGCCTACAGGTAATCTACCCCCTTAAATTGATTATATGGGTTAATAAGAGGCCTATGGATGGCAACTAGTATAAAGGAATCCTGAAGGACTCGTAAGACCTTATGAGACTAGTTAACATTCGAGGACGAATGTTCTAAAGGGGCGAAGGATTTTATACCCCATACCCTTGCACTTCAGAACGTCTTCTTAAGCTTCTTAAAAGTTGTCCTGTGACCCAGGTTATCTATAGCATTATCAAATAACTCTAAGGAAGGGAGGACGTGATGCCCCATAAGAGTAATGGTTGGAAATAGGTCTATAAGGATTTGAAATGAGTTGGGGGCCAAATTAACAAGTCGTGGGACTCGACTTACTTGCGTAAGCTACCAACTAGGATGTCTTACATAATTAAGCTACTGGAGTACATGTTGAGCTTCCGTAGCAGAGATTGTATAGGCTCCTAAAATAACATGAGATTACGAACCCACGGAAGAGACGGAAGGAGGTATAGTACCTACTCAGAAGTAAGCAGGTGATGCACCTACTTGAACTAAGTAAGTGATGCACCTACTTGAACCAAGTAGGTGATGCACCTACTTAAGGTGGGTCCCATACTTCCATGTGGTAGTAAAAGAGTGGGCACATGATTGAGGTAGAGCCCTAGAGGGATGCCACGTGTCACCCCTAGGGACATCCATGTTTCACCTCCTAAGGAGGTGTATTAAGTGTTATAAATTGAAATATAACTCATTCTTCAGCTGCCCTAAGCAAAAAAAAAAGAGGAAAAAAAGTTAGAGAAAAAGAAAGGCAGCCACGACTTTCTCCTCCAAGGTGAGTCATCCTATTTTGTTTTATCAATTAATTATCTAAGGTATTCTTCAACTAGATAAAGGTGTTAACAATGTGAATTAATAGTTGGGGCAGTGAAAGAGTGCAACGAGAAGCCACCAACTTTTCAGCCACGATAAGAAGCTCCCAAAGTCAATTTTCAGCAAGTTTGGGAAGTCATTTTTTAAGGTATGGCTTGATTCTACTCTAACATGAAAATGTTTACATTACTGCTGAAAAAGGTTGCAGGCCGTATAGGGGCTGTTTTTATGATATTTTAACGGGTGAAAGTTTGGCTAGTATCATTGTTATTATGGTGTTGTATTGGGAGTTGTTTTATAATATTGCAGGGATGGAACTATGTCTAAATATGAGTATAAGTTCTTCTGTTTATAGCCATATGACACCCTATTTCGTGTGGTTAAGATTTTACGAAATAAAGATTGAAAACCATATTTTGGAGTCGTAGTTTTGAGCGGGCTGTTTGGGACTTATTTTGTGTAATATTGTAGTGGTATAATTGGTTATTGATACTGGTTATTATTGTGATATGTCTGTACTAATAGGAGGTATAATTGGAAGTTCAGATAGGGCAAGTTATAGGAAAGATGCTACCCGAATTCCGTTAACTTTTAACTAACTAATAGACTAGCCAATAGACTAGTCGAGAAAGGCGAGCAAGGAAATGGTGCCTATAGATACTTGAGTATAGATTGGGAAGTTTGAAATTTGAAAGTTAGTAATCTTGGTGTTAATCTCATGTTAAATAGGTTAAAGAAGAGACAAAACAAGCTGGACTACAATAGAGCAAATACAGGTATGTAAAACTTATCGCTCTTTTTTTGGCATGTCCTAGTCTTAAGTGGATTGTATATGTAATATGGGAATAATTATATTCCTAGAACCCCGAGTATGGTTTGTAAATACTATTTATTTCTCGATAGTCGAACTCCTGCGATAGTTGAGTTATGGCCTTGTAAGTCGTCGACATGATGAAAAGTAGTACACGTGAAGCCTATCTCTTCCCTCTCTTAAAATAGTTTAATGTAAGTGAAGCGATATATACTATGAGTTAGAGGTAATTCCCTTTGTAGGTTCCGAGCATAACTCATGACTTGTACTTACCTTAGAATGGTAAGGGTCTTAAAGTAGTTGAACTACGACCCTCGAGCCTTCTACATACTGAATAATGATTGGATGTGTAAGCTCCTAGACCTAGAGGCTCTTGGACATACTTTATGATAATGTGTTGAGTGATGTTTGATATGTTACCAAGTTTTACGTGCACGTATATGCATTATAAGATATATGGATCGGGCCAAACGTTCCTCGGCAAATTTTACTATATAAGGATCTGGCCATACGTTCCTCGGTATATTTTACTATATAGGGATCTGGCCGTATGTTCCTCAACATATTTTACTAAATAAGGATTGGGCAATACGTTCCTCGGCATTATTATATTATATATGGATCGGGCGGTATATTCCTCAACATCATTGTTCTATATATGGATCGGGCCGAATGCACCTCAGCACTAACTTGTTATGTATATGGATCGGGCTATACGTTCCACAGCTCTAATAGTATGCATATGCCTATGATGATAAAATGATGCATTTGTAACACCGAGTCCTTGAGCGGGTCGGATATGGTATGTGATAATGGTATACATGACCTTATTTTGTAAGATGCAGGTAGAATACTCTGTTAAATGTTATACTTATCCCCTGCATCCTGGTTTCTTCTATAGTCTTAGTTATAATGTGTTATGCTTTATATACTTAGTACATATATCGTACTAACCCCCCTTTCTTCGGGGGGCTGCGTTTCATGCCCGCAGGTATAGGTACTTACTTTGGAGATCCGCCAACTTAGGGTTTCCACTCAGCAATTTGGAAGCGCTCCGTTGTGCTAGAGCCTAGATTTTAGTACTGACCCTTGATGTATCTATTTGTTTATTCATGGGTATGGCGGGGGCCCTGTCCCTCCATATGTGACCGTTTATATTCTTAGAGGTCTGTAAACATGTGTATGTGGGTTGTTTACAAGTTTCTTTTAGTAGTGCCGATATGGCATATTGCAAATATTCTTATGTTAAGGCAGCCTTGTCGGCTTGTATGCCCTTTCATGACATGATGTAAATAAAAGAGGCTATATATATGCACATATCTTATCACCCATGGGGGTTCTAGTGTATAGTTTTTATATCAGATAGGTATGTATACGAAGGGTCCATATCAGACCCCAATCGCGGCCTACATGGTTGGGTCATGAAAGAACCCATCTTGTCATCTCTCTGTAATGTATCCAAAACATTCTAGCTCCTTTTCTCGTGTACTTATAACTTTACCCTATAATCAACATATACATATCCATAGGTTGCATAACCATTCTGATACAACCTGTATAAGATAGATATAATCTTTTCATTTTCTGGCCCGTCTTGCTTTACATATCGACTTTACACTAGAACTTGCTCGCGCCAACGCTATTTTGTCCTACTCCTTTCTTTTCTTTATTTACATACTCCTTGGTCTCCTCATTTCCTACCGTAAGAGATTTTCTATCCTTTCTTCTTGCTACTTGTATGTCACTATATCAGCGGCCAATGATGTTGTTACCATATCTTAATCTTTACCCAAACACGACCCTACTACCCTTTACACGGTCCTTAGTTTTCTCAGTCCTACTCTCTTATCATATTTACCCCTTGTGGTAGGCACCCATACCTTAGGGTTCTACCAATGAATCTTTACACAGTCTCAGATACTACGGCTCCTATTTATTTATTGTTGGCCTCGAGCTCCAGCTAACGTGTGCTTGTATGGGATCTCCCTTGAAATTTAAGCATTCCTGTCAACATATGATAGTGTCAGTTGATTTCATCTTATGCATGTATTTCTCTCATCCACTTCCCCCCTTTAGGGCGTATCCATGTCATCCTCTATTTATTTTTAACTGTTCATATGCATATGATTTTGTTCTAACATATTTGACATACTGCACCATGTCTACACCTTTTGTTAACTCATCTATACTTTAGGTTGCCATGTAAGAAACCTTAATACAACCATGGGGTGCTTAGAATTCTCGATAAATAGTAGACAATCTAGTCCAAGTGCTGGTACTCGAGTCATATAACTAATGTAGTAGCTTAGTCGAAGCCGCATTTCCTTCATCCCAATCAGTACGTCACTAGTGCTTATAATCGTGTCTGATTCTCCATTTGGGGGTACTTATACTCTAATGACACGTGTTTCTAGCTTTGCTATAACACTATCTTCATCCTAGTGAATACCACTTATTTCTCTTAATGGACTCGCAATGCATCAATGGTCTTGCAGAGCTATCTCCCTCATCCTTGAGCGGTCTTACTATTTTCCACGGTGGTGGTACATATACATAATACCTCTTTCTGCTTTATGCGCTTTCATCCTTATCGTGTACTCAATGCTGACTTCTAATCTTACTCACAATCACATTCTTTAGTTACTTTGTTACTAGGCCCTACGTACTTCCATGATGATCCTCATTATATTCACACTATATTCTGCTTATGGTCAATCCTGGAGGGTAATATTTCTTAACCTTTCTTCACGATCCTTACTTTAGACTAATTCCACCTGGTGGAGTAAGTGTACTTAATCCCTTTATCCTTCCTCGTCATTCTCATCCTTAATACCTCGCAGACAGTCTTAAGATATTCATATCCATCACTATTCTTCTCACCATATCAGTATCGACCTTCTAATTACCACCCACATCGCAATTTACTTATTTCCCAAAGTTAGTTGTACTCTTAGTTTAGTCAGATCTTATCATTACCGTGGATACAATCTCTCAAGATATACTACAACCTTCTATCTTATTCTCTTTTTATTTCAAAAAATATTTTGGCAGAGTTTCCTTTATATTCCTTACTATCTGCACTCATAAAATACTAACAATGCCTTACAGGGCCAACATATATATATTCATATCACTGCCACACAGGGCTCCCAATATCAACAACAGTATAAAATAATAGACTTACCTCGTATGTCCAACTCGAACTGCACCCATTACACTTTCCTGTCTACTTTTCCCTTCAATCTTTGACTTTACATTTCAATCATATTTCAATCTTCTTACCTTATCCAGCATGCCTCCTTCACACCATTACTTACCTGTATACTAGGTAGCTTCCAATATCATCCGTCATTTTCTTTTGTCGATGTCGTTCTTCAGTTGAAACCAAAGGTTAGAAAAAAGAATTTCATGTCTTATAGCTAGGCTCTATCGCACGATCTTAGATATGAAGGAAATGTGACATTCTAAATGTCATGTAGCCTCTTGTTTATAGATGTGGCATGTAACACACTAATAAATAAGACTCTACTAGACATAGTCTGTAGATATTCCGAGGAAGGACCACTCTAATACCACTTCTGTCATGACCCAACTCCGTAGGCCGTGACTGGGGTCCGACCTGGACCCCCATATACATAAATCTCAACTATAAGAACTATACACAAGAATCTATAGGGTGATAGCAAATTCGTCTGCATATAGCCTCTTTCATTTGCACCATGTCATGCAAGGGCCGACAAGGCTGCCATAACATAATAATAGTTATAATATGCCATATAGGCACAACTGAATCAAACTCATAAACAACCCACCTACATATGTCTACAGACCTCTAAGAATATTAACAATGACATATGGCAGGACAGGGCCCTGCTGTACCCCTAAATAAATAACTATATATATATATATTATACGATCAGCACCAAAATCTAGGCTCCAGAATAGTGGAGCACTTACGACATAGTTGAGTGAGAGTCCTAAGCTGGAAAATCTCCAAAGTAAGTACCTGTACCTATGGGTATGAAACACAACCCCCCTGCCTCCTGAAGAAAGGGAGGTTAGTACGATATATGTACTGAGTATGTAAAACATAACACATCATAGCTGAGACCATAACTGAAACAAGGATACAAGAGACAAGTGTAACAATTAATAAATTAATATACCTGCACCTTAGGACACGTAGTCATATACATCATCATACGCTATTCCCGGCTTGCTAAGGAACCCGGTATCATAACTATTCCATATATTACCATATCACTGAATTATCATCCCCTCTCATCATGTATATTATTTCATCAGGTTATCGTATACGGCATAATCATATCGTATATGTCATCATAGTACATCTGGTCTACTATGGGGCTGAAGGTCACAAGTGTATCCCTATATTTTCATATGTATGCCTACGTAATTATCTAGCCCTTTAGTGAGGGACTCGATGAAAGAGTAGTGTACATAACGTACCGTACCCACCCTTTCATGGGAATCGATGCCATTATCACATAGTAAAATATACCATGGAACGTTCAGCCTAATCCATAATTTAAAACAATGCCAAAGAACGTACGACTCGATCTACATTTTCATCATATCATCATATATATATATATTTGGCCCAGGATTCGGTGAATAACTTTATCACATACGGCATTATCGTATGCTTCAACTTTATCGTATATAACATTTCATCATCATATACTTCATATATACATATACATAGCCAGCCTAGGACTTGGTGAAGGAGTAATAAAGTTATGCATGATAACATTCTCGGCCCATCGTGGGACTCGATATATGCAACTAGGTCATCTCCTGAGACTCAATGAAATAGTCAAGTGAACCATCACTTGAAGACTAGGGAAGTAATTCTCTGAGGTACCCTTTAGATGTTATTAGGGATTTCATCAATTATGGCCTTAGGAACCACAGGCGTGTACCACGACAATGCCACACAATTTATGCAATCAAAGACACAATTTATGCAATCAGGCGTGTACCTTTCACTTTCGAATTTCCAACTTTACAACCAAGTACCCATAGGAATCATTTCTTTATCCAATACCCTCGACTAATTTGTTACTAGTTCTAAAGTTACCGAAAATCGGGCAGCATCTCCCTTCCTTAAAGTTGTTTGATAGAGTTATGGACTATTCGACTCCTATGGTAACTTCTAAGAAGCTTTAAGAAACTTAAGAATCCTTCCAAAAACTTAAGAACCTTTCAAGATATTTAAGAAGATTAAGAATCTTAAGAACCTTCCAAGGTACAAAAGTACGGGTGTACCACTTCCACAATCACGTAGTTATAGATCCTAGTGCTAAGCGATCGCATGCCTTTCTCCACAATCACGTAGGTCACTTATGAGGTTGACTTAATTCCTTTTATGTGATCGCAATGGGAGGTTCCACAATTGCGTAAGATAATATACTTGGCAAAATTAAATTTCTAAAATTTGGGATTTCTTTTATATTCCATATTTACCCTCAGCTCCCGGGAATGACTTTTTGGGTCATTTTAGACCCAGTTTCCAAAATCAGCATTATGGGTATCGATGTTCATGATTTATTATAGGGATTATTTATTTGATTAGATTTTTGGATCCGAAGGCGCATCATAAGGGGAAAGCTTACTTACCGAGTTGATTTTGTCCTCTTTTATGGCAAGTGGACCTCTTTGATCTTATTTAAAGTGTGTTAAATTTTGTATGCCTTGTTTGTGTGTTAGGGAGTAATGATAAATGGTGAAGGTCTTCGTATTGTTCTACTTGGTATCAAATATTGTCTAAATATTATTGATTATCATATTGGGATAAATGAATTCATTCATTTTGATAATGTGTGATGTGCTATGGTTATGTCTGATTGGTAACTATTGTGAACCTTTTCATCCTATTATTATGCATGTGTACATGCTTACGTGCATTGGTACTAGCCCTATGTAAAATTGAAAAAATACAAATAAAGAGGACGTACCATTTCAAAGGACATGTCATATGTCTTGACGTATACTATATAATTTGGGGGATGTTGCATACGCCGTGACGGATACTATATAACTTGAGGGGTATTTTATATGTCATGTTAGATATTATATAATTCGAGGGATATGTTATATAGTGTGATGGATATTATATAATTTCGAGAGAAGTGCCACGAGTCGTGACATATACATGGACAGATATGTCCCCTAAGGGTTCTAGGCTATTAGGTGGTGGGTGTGTATCAATTGGACAGACATGCATCATTACATATGTTATTTACATTGCATTGTACCTCATTATTGTTAGTTGATGTGTATGAGTGAAGTAATATTTTATGATTGTTGATTGATAACTTTAAGTGAACTTGTTTAGAGCGTGTTGGTATTTTTACCATGGAGATACTTCTACTGTGTTATATTTATCGTCACTACAGTATTATTGTGTTGGGTTAGATTCTGAATTTTGCACAGGTTGTAGTGTGTGGAGGATTGTATAGTGTGTTAGGATACTTGTGTTCGACATTACTTTATTTAAAGTCAGTTTGGGATGCTTGTTGAGTACCTTTGTTGTATTGGTACTCACTCCATTGCTTTCTACACTTCTGTAGGTTACGATCCTGGATCGACTTGATCATTTCTCCTACATCTCCATCTGAAGCCTTTGTTGGAGTCATGTGAGGTAGCTGTTTGTCATTCTGATAGACGCCATATGCTTTTGATTATGTCTTTATACTATTCCAGTATTAAAGACACTCAAACTTCTATTTTCTTTGAATCTATTTTATTAATTAGTCGTTTGTACACGTGACACCAGGTTTTGGAAAATACTTTATTATATTATCATTTCCTTATTTCTCAAGTTATGTTTAGTCCTTATTTCCTCTCTTATTTCTATATTTATCCTAGTTGAGTGTTGTTAGGCTTACCTATCTAGGTGGGATAAGACACGAGCCATCACACCTAGTTTTTCGATCATGATAAATTAGTATCAGAGCCTAGGTTTATAGGTCTCACTTGTGTAAAAGCCAAGTCTAGTAGAATTTTGAGGATCGGCATAAAGACGTTCATTGCTTATCTTCGAAAGGTATGAAGACGATTAAGAAACTTTCTTTTGGTTTATTCTTTCTCTTTGTTCATTGTTACTTTCTCTAGTGCTGATTTATTATGAGTTCTTTTTTTAGATGGCTATGATAAGAGCTAATGCGACTAGTAGAGGAAGGGAGGCAGTCCTTGAGTATGTTTTTGAGACCCCATCTAGGGGTATAGGTAGAGCTCATGCGAGGGGGAGAGGTCATGCCCGAGGAGCGGCACGAGCTAGACTTATGTCAGAGATGTCTCCTTCGAGCCAAAGATGGTGCTAGAGGGTATTAGATTCCTCTAGATTATGTTGTTTCACCTTTTCTTCAGGAAACCTTTTTGAAGGTTTTGGTTGTGCTTGAGGGTTTTACTTAGTAGGGTAGCAATAGGCACACCACATGTTTCTCATACTAGAGTAGGGGCTCAAACCCTAGATCAGCATTTGGTCCTAGTTATTCATGGTCTAGTGGAGCAGCTACCAGGGGGTCCTAGGGTTGATGGTGATCATTTATCGGGTATTGGATCCAAGGGTGCATATTTTCTAGTGTTATCTGATGATGAGCGTCTTCCTCATGAGAAGTTTAAAAAGATAGATCTGCCTCAATTTTAAGGTGGAAAGAGTGAGGAAGTGCATTAATTCTTATCTACATATCAAGAGTTACTTGAGATAGTTTGTTTGGCTGAGGCTCATGGGGTTCGCTATGCTACACTTCAGTTATGTGGTGCAGCAAGAGACTGGTGACAAGATTATTTAGAGTCTAGACTGAATTGATCTCCATCGATAACTTAGGAGGATTTTGTTGTATTTTCTATGACCATTTTTTCCTTTGGAGTGTGAGAGAGCAAAGAAGATTGTGATTCTAGAATTTGAGGTAGGATAGCCTCACAGATTTAGAGTATAAGATCTATTTCTATTAGTTATCTATACATGCTCTAAATATTATTCCTAATGAGCCTGAGAGGACTTACAAGTTTGTAAGGGAATTGTCCTACCCTATTTATTCAGCAGTGTTCAGATTATTCTGTGAGGGTGCTTTCTTTTGATCCATAGTGGGAGCTACCAAAGAGGTAGAACTGATGGAGCGTGAGAAATTTAGGGACATTAAGAGATCTCATACTTTTAGTTAGTTTTCTGGTACCTCATCTAGAGGTAGGCGATCCTTCAGGAGAGGTGGTTCTTTCCAACACCATGGGATGGTTCATGCATCTATGTGGTTCTTACAGTTTAGGTCAAAGTTCTTATGATTCACATAGAGGTTCATGGGTCAAGGTGGTTATAGTAGTTCTTTTAGACCATCACAGTAGTTCTCAATTTCGAGATTTTATTTTAGATATGGTGATCCCAAGCATGTGGTATGACACTGCCTTGTGAAGGGTCGATGCGGACCCTATCCTAGTTCATTTTCACCAGCTAGATCACTAGTACCTCTGGTTAGAGGTTGAGGCAGAGCTCAGACAGGTAGAGGTGGTCAAATGCCTAGTAAAGGTTCTAGTGGTGCTATGGGTCCGCAGGGCAGAGGTTGAGTTATTGTTCAGACCGAAGATGGTAAAGAGGTTACTGTTATGCTTTTCTAAGAAGATTTGAGTCTGAGGCTTCAGATGCAGTTATCATAGGTATTATCTCGGTCTGTTATCGATCTGCATCTATATTGTTTGATCCAGGATCTATATTCTCTTATGTGTCTACATATTATGTTGTTGTATTTAATTCGATAAATGATCACATACCTGTAGTAGTTTATGTTTCTACCCTAGTAGGTGAGCCCTTACTGGTGGGTTGGGGTTACCAATCCTCTCTTGTTACTTTTTTAGGGTATGACACTTCAGCTAGCACTCAGGTCGGACATGAGGCGTAGACTTCAACCCAGGAAGGGCACATAGTATTAAGGTACCAGGGGTATAAAATATTGTTGCAGCTCAGCACTTATTGGTTTTGTTGGTGCCGAATATTTCTTTACCTATGGAAGTTAGGCTGGTTATTTCTTTTTAAGGGGCAGAAGACGTTGGGATGATTTATCAGGTTAGGTCCTCTTAGGTTCCCTTGCGCTTCTAGTGAGGATGCCCACGTGTTTCTTGTGAGTTCCCAGGTGAGGTTGCATACCATCGGGTTGGTTGAGTCATATGTCATAGATTATACTGCTTTCTAGATAGATAAACCAGCAAAGTAGTGATGGAGGTCTTATCTTGAGTGTAGGCTAGCCAGGTCACCTCTGTTGCAACTTGAGAGAGAGGTTGCGGGATGAGTTTATTGTAGGGATCAATGTCCATTTTTGAGTATGATACATGATTCCATGAGTGGCCAAGCATGCAATTATGATTATGCCGACAGAGCATGAGCGGATTCACCAATTTGTCAGAGGATTGGCTTTACCCCTTTGGTTGGCTACAAAGTAGATAGTAGTGTCAGGTTGTTCATTTCTTTAAGTGGTTGAACATGTACACACTATTAAGGGGATTATACCTAAGGCCTATGGAAAAAATGACAAAAGGCCTCGCCGTTAGGGTGGTTTTATCGGGTCTCAGTCATGTGGTAGGGGTTTTCCAGGAAGAGGTTAGCCACAACAATTTTAGCCTAGTAGGGCAATTTAAGCGACTCTACAGCTTACAAATGGTAGTTTTATGGGTGTTAGTGATTGGGGCATCTAGGGTTTAGGGTAGACTTCTCGAGGTTTGCATTTTGGGTATTCAGGCTATGGTGGTAATTCTGATCTAGCCAAGTCATCTTAGTAGGTTGCTTCAAGCAGGGTTGTTATGAGTATGGCATGTTAGGCCACTTTGCTAGAGATTATCCCATGATCAGTCATGATAGGCACCAAGGTCAGTAGGTTTAGGCCCTAGGGATTTGGTATGGTCGACTAGACATGGTGTATAGGGTGGTACGGATAGTCCCCAGTGCACTCAAGGTGGTCCTCAATTAGGCAAGTCTAGCTTTCAAGGTAGACATGACTATATATATGCCTTCTTGGGTAGGCCAGAGGTGGAGGCTTTAGATGTCATCATCACAGGTACGATCTCTATCTCTTATTAGCATGCTGTTGCTTTATTAGATTAGGGGTCTACTTATTCATATGTATCTGCCTATTATGACATGTGTTTTGATGTGTTATGTAATTCCTTGTCTGTGTCTATCCGTGTGGATACCCCTATAGGTGATTCATTAGTAGTGGATTGAGTGTATAGATCCTGTGTTGTGTGCATCTTGGGGTAATATACTAGGGAAGATTTGATCATATTGGATATGGTAGATTTTGATTTGATATTAGGCATGGATTGGCTATCTTCGTATCATAAAGTTTTGGATTGCTTTTCCAAGACTGTTACTTTGTGTATGAGTGGTATCCCTCTGATTTTGTGGTCAGGTACCTATAGCCATATGCTGAGTGGTGTGATTTCATTTTTGAGGGCGCGACAGTTGGTAGGAAAGAGGTGTCTAGCCTATTTTGCATATGTTCATAATAATAGTGTCGATGCTCCTTCCCTTAAGTTAGTTCCTTGTGGTTAGAGAGTTTTGTGACATGTTTCCTACCAATCTATCCGGTCATCCTCTTGATTGTGATATTGACTTTTGCATTGATGTTGAGCTAGGCATGCAACCAGCTTCTATTCTGCTATATCGGATGGCTCCAATTGAGTTGAGGGAACCTAAGGAGAAGTTCCAGGATCTCTTGAGTAAGGGGTTCATTAGGTTTAGTGTGTCTTTTTAGGGTGCTCCTTTCCTATTCGTGAAGAAGAAAGATGGTACCTTGCATATATTTATTGAATATATGTAGCTGAACAAGGTGACCTTTAAGAATAGATATCCTATGATGCATATTGACGATTTGTTTGACCAACTTCAGGGTATATTGATGTTCTATAAGATATACTTGAAATCGGGATACCATTAGTTGAGGATAAGGGCAGTGGACATTCAAAGAGAGCTTTTAGGATTAGATACGACCATTATAAGTTCATAGTCATTTCTTTTGGTTTGACTAATGCCCCAGTAGTGTTCATGGATTGATAAACTGTGTGTTTATACCCTATTTGGACTCCTTTGTGAAAATGTTTATCAATGCTATTCTGGTCTAGTCCGGGAGTAGGGAGAAGAATGAGCATCACTTGAGGATTGTGCTTTAGACTTTACAAGATTAGTAGTTGTATGCCAAGTTCTACAAGTGTGAGTGTTTGCTTGAGTCTATGGCATTCTTGGGCCACATGGTGACCAACAACCGGATTATGGTGGATCTAGCAAAGATTGAGGCAGTTCATAGTTGGGCTAGGCCTACTTCTCCTACCAAGGTTTGTAGTTTTATCGGGTTAGCAGGATACTACAGACGGTTTGTGGAGGGATTTTCTTCGATTGCAGCACCTTTGACTAGATTAACTCAGAAGAATGTCTTTTTTTGATAGTCTAACGAGTGTGAGTTGCTTCCTGAAGCTTAAGGACTTGTTGACTTCAGCTCTGATTCTGACTCTTCCTATTGAAGGCGGGCTTACGATCTATTATGATGCTTTCAGTATCAGTTTGGGTTGTGTTGATGCAGTAGAGCAGAGTTATTGCATATGCTTCCAGGCAGCTAAATATTCTTGAGAATAACTACACCACTTATGACTTAGATTTAGCGATGGTAGTCTTCATATTGAAGGTTTAGAGGCACTACCTTTATGGAGATCATTGTAAGGTATTCACCGATCAGCATAGTCTTTAGTACATTTTAGCCTAAAAGACTTTAATATGAGAGAATGTAGGTGGTTGGAGTTACCAAAGGACTATAATGTTGCAATTCTCTATCAATCGGGGCTAGGTAAATATGGTAGCAAATGCCCTTAGCTAGAAGGCAGTGAGCATGGGGAATTTGGTTGTCTTAGACACGGAGGAGTGACCTTTGGCTTTAAACATTCAGTCCTTAGCCAATCAGATTGTTTTACTTGATATTTTCAAGCCCCGTAAGGTTGTTGCTTGTGTGGAGGCTAGGTCTTCCTTGATGGAGCAGATTCAGGCACAATTGTTTGATGATGTGATATTGAAGATGATTCATGATAAGGTGCTTAGTAGTAAGGCTAGGAAGGCGACCTTAGATTTAGAGGGTGTTTTGAGGATTCAGGGTCATATTTATGTTCCTAAAGTTGGAGATCTAATTCTGCTGATTCTAGAGGAGTCTCATTATTTTAAATACTCAATTCATTTGAGTGTTGTAAAGATGTATCGTGATCTGAGGCAATACATTTTGTAGTATGGGATAAAGAGGGGTATCATGGATTTTATGGCTAGGTGCTTGAACTGTTAGTAGGTGAAGTATGATCACTAGAGGCCAAGTGGCTTGACCTAGCGGTTACCCATTCTAGAATGGAAGTCGGAGCGGATAGCTATGGACTTTGTGGTGGGCTTGACACGTACTTTTCAAAAATTTGATGCTATTTAGGTCATCATGGGTCGATTGACCAAGTTTTCTCCCTTTTTGCCAGTTCAAACTTCCTATAGTTTAGAGAGGTTAGCTCGGATCTACATTCGGGAGATTGTCCATTTGCATGGGGTGCTGATGTCCATTATTTCATATCATGCTACTTAGTTCACTTATTATTTCTGGAGGTCTATTCAAAGTTAGGTACTTGAGTTGAGAATAGAACAACCTTTAATTCAGGTCAGTCGAAGAGGACTATGGATATTTAAGGCTATCAACCCTCATCTAATAGCTTGGTCTTATCCGGAAATAGTTAATTTGGGATCAAGGGTAAGGATTAGTGAAAAAAACACCCTTAGACAAAGCAATTTATATGGTGATACTCATTTAGGGGACCAACTACTGAGGTGAAATTAGCTTACCGATATTGTATGCTAAACACTAGAAAATGTTACTAACGTACGGTCATATTGAGTTATGACTTCATGTGGATCACAAAACCCTAGTTTCATCTCTAATAGATTCAAAAACACAGTTACTTGATACTCTTTTACTTGATACTTGTGAAGAATATAAAGATTGCTTATACACCAAAAAAATCTCCCCTATTTCGAAAGTAATACGACAAGAGTGCAAATAACCACAATTGAAACCATATTCCTCGTGGGATCGATGCTAACCTTGGTTAGGTTCTATATTTGACAAATGAGCGCTTTATACTTCTTTTTAGAGGTGTAATTTGGGCGTATCGCCTAACACTAAGTCTTTTTCAATTAAGAGTGAAGGAATATCAATATTTCCATATTAACATTTGAATTGTTACCTCTTGACCACTCAACCTCAATATAGAATTTTATTCCTCGTGATATATAACTTTAATTTGATCCAATCATATTATCTCCTATTTATTTGATACTAATTAACAAACATAATCATATACACTGACATTTTTTTGAGATGAATATAATGATTATGAAGAGATATGTTAGGATCAAAAAGATCAGATCATCATGGCACCTGTTAATATCCCATCAATAGGTAGGTCGATCCCATAGCTCAAAATAAGAAATGGGCTAACACGTGGAAGAGAAAAGTATGAAAATTAAAGAATAAATATCAAAAATAAAAGAAGGAAGAAATTAAAATATACATAATAAACTCTCCCCCCTCAAAACCTGATATCAGTTGATCATTGAGCTACTAATCACAATTGAAGTATAAGGTAAGTATAAATATACAGAACTGTCTCTGAATACAAAATAAAGACTAGCCCAGCTAAAAAATATGGAGAAGGACAACTACGAACACTAGGAGCTTACCCTAAGTCTTTGATCCACAATTGCTTCGCATGAGGCATATATCAATGGTGACAACTCGTACTATGACATATAGGGTGCAGAAATGTAGTATGAGTACCAAACACGTGGTACTAAGTAAGCACATGCCAGCTAAGCTCCAAAGATAAAGCAAGCATCAATGGTAGGTAGAGAAGGAATAACGGCTAAGTTTGAGGTTGCCTTGGCTGAGCAGGAGCATCAAATTCATACATGTATTGATGCCTTTGAGCTTAGAGTGAATGAGAGGGTGCAGTCTTCTTTGAGTGCTGACATTGTTGCCATCCGGATAGAGGTTGGATTACTACATGTCGAGGTCACCTTTTAAGCTACACCAGCTCATATATCATTCGATGAGCCAGTCGTCCAGCCACCACACTTGTTTGATTTATTTAAGGATAATGATTCAGAGTTGGTATGAGACAAAAAACCTCGTACTGATGATGATACTCCAAAAATGGCTGAGGCTAGGAGGAGGCCACACGAGCATCTAGACTGCCTAAGGAGATGCGATGAGAGGAGGAGTGGTAGTGCGCTGTTAGAGCTTTGAGCTCACGGATCGATACTCATAATGACTCCCAGACTACCATGGTACCACATGTGCACTGAGATCCACACCGATGGACCTAGATGCCACTATATAGACTTCGGTGCTTATGCGTCATAGGTTCTTTTCCTCTTTTCCTTACATTTTACTTATTGTTGTATTGCATTGAGGAAAATGCAAGGTTTTTCAAGTAGGGGTGAGGTGGTTATTATTTAATGAGAATCTAGGCAAAGTCTGAGTACCCGAGACACATGATTAAATCCTTGGGGTTTTCTTGCCTCTGTTCTTTTTTCACATTAGACCCTTTTTATTTATGTTGAACCGGCATGTTTCGGATGTAAATTTGAGATAAGAGTAGGGATATATGGCATGATGGCTAGAAGGTTTAAAACAAAATAAATAGACCCCTCAAAAATTAATTTGAAATGTTGTTATTGTTTCTTTGATATATTGACTATGTAGAATCTTTTGTGACATGATGTAAACTGATATGATAATACATGACTTATACGTAAACATGAAACAAAATTTGATAATTGATAATGAAACTTGATGCCAAATGTGTGTGAGGTATTTTGTGTGTTCTAACCATTTGCGTAAATCTAGAACTTGTCCCGTTGGTCATATTGTGATAATTGAGCTGTTGATTAGGAAAGGATCATAGGCCATTGTTGAATTAGTTCACTTAGCCTTAAAAGAACCAACCAAAGACTGTTTTACCCTTTGAACCAAAGATTTGAGCCTCATAAAAGACCTTTGTGATTCAAAAATGCATACTTCAAATGTCCCTATCCCTAATTATAATCCTTTTTTTTGGCTCCGGTCCATCATAGGAAAATGTGCACCTACAACACATGACGATTCAAAGAAATGAGTCGTAGAACCCAACCGACTTAAAATTTCCTAATTTTTCCAAATTCATATTTACTTAAAATTATTTATTTATAAATACACTCTTTAGGTTTAATTTTACATTATGGACGTTTTGAGTTTGAGAATATAGCTTGAACTACTTTTGAGATTTTATTCTTGAATTTTGATTTTTGTTATCGATATTTTGGTTCGGATTTTATTTGAAGATTTTGGATTCTCATATTCAGTATTGTAAGTGCATGATTTCCTTTACACCAAATATTCTTGACTGTGATCACATAATCATGAGTAGCTAATTCCACAACTAGGATTGTGAGAATCATGAAGAATTAATGACGTAGAATTTAATAAATAATAATTCTTGAATAGTGTGTATGCATGTATTGTGTTTTCCTTCGTTTTGATTAATTTTTAATGGTGGAAAATATTAGAACTCGCCTTATCCCTACTTGCCGTATCAAGGAGGTAACAGATAGGAAAAGGGATTAAACAATGAGATTTGGGTCTAAACATCCTCATTTATTTAGCTTGAATAGATCAAGGGATAGCTAAATCTGGAATCATTGGTAAGGGTTAGTAAAGCATACACTCATAAATGGATCAAGTTGCATAGTGAAATTTACTTATTTTTTAGATAAAGGACTTAGATGAACATAACTTAATAATTTTACATGTAACACACTAGAAAAAAATTACTAATTAAAGGGTCTACATAGTTAAGGATTTCTGGGGAACACATAAACCCTAGTTTCACTTCATATTGATTTAAACGATATTAAACATTTATTTTGTTAATTGATGCTTGTTATTTTATTTTTTAATTAGTTTTTATAAAAAATCCCCCTTTCTTTATGGAAATAAATATTACTAAAACAAATAATAAATGCTTAATCTAAGTCTAAACCATATTCTTCGTGGGATCGACCCTAATCTTTGTTAGGTTCTATATTTGATCAACAATCGCTTTATACTTTTTTAGAGAGGTGTAATTTGAGCGTATCATTATTCTTGCTTGTTACTTGTGATATATATATATTCCTTGTTTACATGTTCTTTATATTTGTTTTACCTTTAGAGCTCAGTCGACGATATCTGCTGAGTGCCACTTGTTGTTACTCATACTACACTTTTGCACCATCCAGATCTTAGTACGAGTTTCCTTTGCTTACTTGGGCATCGTGCGGAGCATCTCTTGGATTTTGGAGACTTGGGTGAGCTCTTGGCGTTCAGAGTTGTCTACCTCCCTCTATTTTGTCTTGGACTAGTCTTTATTTTGTATTCAGAGATAGTTGCACTGTTGTTATATCTATATAAATCTTGTACTTCCTTATTTTTTTAGTAGCTCGACTATCGACTTGTCACGACTCAAACTAGGGCCAAGCCGTGACACAGCGATCAAGATTACGAGGGATCCCAACCAAGCCATCTTAGCATACATTTCATACATAAGGTAAAGAAATATAGTGAACTAAGAGGAAGTAATAACTCAAGGGAATGGGTCCAAGGGATAGAAATACTCTAATCAATGTTTGATTGGACTACATCAAAATATCGTCAAAACATGCCTCTATTCTGGTCTTTGATGGGGGATTGGGACAAGCCCCTAGCTCACTCGAATTGTATTAAGAAAATTCAAGTAGAAAATGAGAGTAAAAGTCATGTACTCGATAGAATAAGGACTCACCAACTTTTTGATATCTAAAACACTATAGCCACGAATTGGATGATCAACGTTTGCCCCTATAATATGAGACAATGTAGGCAAAATATGCATTAGTACATATAATGTACTAAGTATGTGAGATATGCATGAACAAGTAATAAAATGACTTAAGATGCATGACCAACATAATGAACATGAAATGAACTTAAAAACATTTTAAAACATATGATATCATATGGTCAATGAATTCTAAAACTTCATAGTAAATCTCATATCTTTAACATTGAAATTGTGTGGGATAAGACCATTAACCGTTATTTTAAGACTATGCAAGCTATAACATGGAATCCAATAATCCCTACATTAAGAAGGGGGAGGCTACCTTGCCAGGGTATACTCCATCATGGTAATCAACTCAACTGTTCTATATATGGATCCACTAGTTAGGCTATGAAGACAATCCTACAATATAGTTTGGGACTTTAGGTTTCTACTAGGATTCCTTTGGGCAACTAACTGCGTTATTGGACTGAACCCCACTACTTGCCTACCACGAAGAGTATAAAAATAATTGTTGCATTGAACACCCTTTGGTTGTACTTGAGAAACTTGGCTTTGAGGACGACTATCTTTGACCTTACACTCTTTAGCACGATAACCTGGCTTACCATATCGGTAGTACATATTCAAACCTGCTAAACAATCACCCTTGTGATTCTTCCCACACTTCTTGCATGCGGGGTTCGCTTGGCTAATTGGAGCACCTCCTTAAGGCTTAGGATTGAGTACTCTATTATTTTCCAACCTAGGAGTAGTAGCATTTGAAGAAACTTGACTGGAGTACCTTTGGCGAAAATGAGGACGTCCACTACCTTTGTACTTAGCATGAGAGAAATCATTACCATCGATCCTTAGCCTCTTGGACTCCTTATTTTTCTCCCTTAGCTTCTCACTCTCTATTTGCTCCGCATAGGTCATAAGTCTAGAGATATCCATCTCCCGGATCAACTTGGTCGTCTTACACTCCTTTGAGACCATATCTGACACACCCAACACAAATTTGCTCATACGAGCTATTGAGTCGGCAACCATGAATGAAGCATATTTCGACAATTAGGTGAACTTGAGGGCATACTCTCTCACACTCATACAACCTTGCTTAAGGTTGATGAACTCTTGTACCTTGGCCTCTCTTAACTCCAATGGAAAAAAGCGATCAAGAAACACTCTTTTGAACTCCTCTCAAGTCACGAGATCCACCTCTCTATGCCTCTCGCTTTTTCATTGATCAAACAAAATTTGAGCAATACCTTTCAATTGATACATATCCAACTCCTCCCTCTCAACTGGGTTAACCCCCATAATATCCACAATCTTGTGAATGTTATTAATAAACTTTTGTGGATCCTCTTCCACCTTAGAACTCCAAAACTCCGAAGGATTTATCCTCATGAAATTATAAACTCTTGTTGCCGTTGTACCCACATTTGGGTTCTCGGGAGCAACCACCTCATGATTAACTTGAGTCGTAATGGCTTGAGCAAGTACTTGAAAGGCCGCTCAAAATTCGGCATTGGAGACTTGGTCATTCAGGGGATCATTCAGAGCTTGTTGCTCCTCTTCAACCACATTCCTTCTAGCAGGGTTTCTTCGTGGAGGCATTTTCTAAAAAATCGCAAAGAACAAGCATTAGAGGGAAAGTCTAAACTAGTCTACCACATGACATAGATCATGAAAGAAGTGAGACTTTCCTAAGATATTTTATAGCATCATCTTCATAGATATGGTGCGCTTCATACCTATGAATAAGACTCTAATCAAATAGGTATAAGACTCTAATCAACACGGCATGGTACACTTCCTAGGACACACCTAAGCCTTTTGCTCTGATACCAAATTTTTCACAGCCCTAACTAGGTCCAAGCCGTGACATGGCAATCGAGAATACGAGGGATCCCAACCAAGACATCTTAGCATACATTGCACACATGAGGTAAATAAATATAGTGAAATTAGCAAAAATAATAACTCAAGGGAATGAGTCCAAGGGATAGAAATACTTCAATAAATGTCTAGATGGACTACATCAAATTATTGTCTAAACATGCCTTTATTCTAGTCTTTGATGGGGACTTAGGACAAGCTCCTAGCTCACCCGAATCGTATGAAGAAAATTCAAGTAGAAAATGAGAATGAAAATCATATCCTCGATAGAATGAGGACTTACCAACTTCTTGATATTTAAATCACTTTATCCCCAAATCAGATGATCGATGTCTGCCGCTATGTTATGAGATAAAGTAGGAAAAATATGCGTTAGTACATAGAAGGTACTAAGTATGTGAGATATGCATGAATAAGTAAAGGAACGTGAGAAATATGATATAAGATGCATGACTAACATAGTGAACATGAGAAAAGCTTAAAATCATTTGAAAACATGTGAAATCTAATGGTCAATGCATTCTAAAACTTCATAGTAAATCTCATATCTTTAACATTCAAGTTTTGCGGGATAAGACTATTAACCGATATCTTAAGACCATGTGAGCTATAATGTGGAATCCAATGATCTCCACATTGATAAGGGGAGGCTACCTTGTCAGGGTATACTACATCATGGTACTCAACTCAACTCTACTCAACTATGCTATATGTGGATCCACTAGCTAGGCCATGAAGGCAATTCTATATGGGCAACATAGTTTGGGACTTTAGATTGCTACTAGGATTCCCTTGGGTAACTAACTGCGTTACCGAACTGAAACCCACCTAGAAGTCCTCTTGACGCTTAGTCAATATTCGAACGAAATTAAATAAAACATGATCATAACATTATAGGGAAAGGTAGTAACTACCTATCAATCCATCTGTATAAAACATACTAATAGTAGCTCATTAACTTTAGTGATTCATAACTTTTATCATTAAAGCATAAATCTCAACTTTAATTCATAAAACTTTCCTTGAAAATGACTGAACTCATAATCAACTCATGAAAATCATCTTTGAACCTCAAAATCATAATTGTGATAGCTTTATGCATGGACATTCATTATTCAACTTAAAATCATGCAATTCATGTAGAAACATGCTTAGAATAATCATTGATAACAATTCAAAATGAAATTGAAATAACCCAATGCAATACATCAAAACTATGGTTAGTAAACCATTCAAAATAAAAGGAAACTTTGAGAAAACTTTGGGACTTCATGGGTCAAAGGAACCCATGTATCAATCCCCACATAACTTGATTGAATTCATTTATAATTTAAAAGAAACCTTGAAAAAAATCTTGAAACCCTAGCTTGAAACTTGGAGAGGAACCTTGAGAGAATTGAGTTCTTGCCTTAGGAGAATTTTGAAGAGTGATTTTAGAATGAGAGAATTTCAAAGGATTGGGTAGATATAGTGTTGAACTTAGCCACAATTGTGTCTAATTTCATTGAACCAAACTTGGTAAATGACACAAATACCCTTCATTAAAACTCGAATCTGACCCTATGAGTTCACTTCTACTAATCCACCTCAACTCTACGACTCGTAAACTTGAGTCATCGTGCAGGTTTTTGAGAAACAACTGAAAATCAAACCTCTCAACTTTTCCTATGAGTAGTCATGGCGACTCGTAATAACGTCTAAGGGGCGTAGACCCAATTCATCTTGTAGGGTTAAAATCTAAAATTTTCTATTCTCTGAAGTCGTGTTGACAATTCATTTCTATGACTCGTTATCTTGGTTATGATTTATTGATTGGACTCGTCCTGCATGTCCAAAAACCTACAACCTTTGGAGTCTCTGATCTTTTAAAACGACTCAGTTTGATGAATCATAGACACTCCTACGACTCTTTTTGTTGAGTCGTAGGGTGTCATTTGAGATTTTTCATGGATAGACCCTTGGGACTTACTCTATAAATCATTCCTACGAGTCGTACAAAGCTCTACAGTCATAGAGTGACTCGTAAACATGAGGCCAGTTCAAATTGTTTTGAGAATTTCTCCTTGGTTTCAAGTTTTCAACTTCTGGGGTCTTACAATATGTCCCCCTTGAGAACATTCATCCTCAAATGAGATTAACTTATCATAGGAAGGACACGGAAAGAGGACTAGCAACTCAACATGAATATAATGACACCTTAAAATGCATAGAACATGAAAATTTCAAACTTAATATAAATCATGACTTAAAAATCAACTTTCATGAACATGTATGCATATGAATGGCATGGGAGGAACTGAATAGGTAAGATTTCAACTGACTTAAATAAAAACAACTTACTACTTTAGGCCTGAGCAGAGGAAAAAAGGTACAGTTTCATCATATCCGCCTCTGCTTTCCAAGTAGCATTTTCTACTTGTTGATTCCTCTACAATACTTTGACGGACTCAACTTCTTTGTTTCTTAACTTCTTTACTTACCGGTCTAAGACTTCCACTGGAACTCCTTATAAGTCAAATTCTCTTCAACGCTTACATCTTCCAATGGTACAATGGAGTTTGGATCACCCATGAACTTTCTCAATATAGAGACACAAAACACCAGATGAACCATAGATAATTCAAATGGAAAATCTAACTCATAAGCCACTTTGCCAATATGTCTAAATATCTTATAAGGCCCAATGTATCTAGGACTCAATTTCCCTTTCTTAACAAAATGTATTACACCCTTCATGGGTAAAACCTTTAAATATACCCAATCATCCACCTCAAATTCAAGCTCTCTTACTAACATCCAAATAGGACTTTTGATGACTTTGAGCCATCTTCAACCTCTCCTTTATGATTCTCACATTTTCCATAGCATCTATCACCAAATCTGGACCAATCAAGGACATCTCTCCTACTTCAAACCATCCCACCGGGGACCTACATCTTCTCCCATACAATGCTTTGAAAGGAGCCATTTGGATGCTAGAGTGATAACTATTATTGTAACCAAATTCAATCAATGGAAAATCATCATCCCAACTCCCTTTAAAATCAGTCACACATGCCCTCAACATATCCTCGAAAGTTTGGATCATTGTTTTGGCTTGACCATCAATTTGAGGATGAAAAGTGGTACTTAACTTAACCTTTGTACCAAGACCTTTTCAAAATGACTTCCAAAAGTGCAAAGTGAATTGAGTACCTTGATCCGATATAATGGACAAGGAAACACCATGAAGTCTTACCAACTCATGAACATACAACTTAGCATAGTCTTCGGCACCACAAGAAGTCTTAACGGTAGAAAATAGGCCGACTTAGTCATCCGATCTATAACAACCCAAATGGAATCATGTTGTTTCTTAGTACGAGGAAAACCCATTACAAAGTCCATATTTATGTTTTCCACTTCCAAGTAGGAAATTCAATGCCTTGAGCTAAACCTCCCAGTTTTTGATGCTCAACTTTAACTTATTGGCAATTTGGGCACTTAGCCATGAATTCCCCTATGTCCTTCTTTATTCTATTCCATCAATACAGTTCCCTCAAATTGCTTTACATCTTGGTTGAACACGGATGAATCGAATACTGAGAACTATGGGCTTCTTCTAATATCAACCCTCTTAACCCATCAACATTAGGTACACACAACCTGCCTTGATAGAGAAGCACACCATCTCCTCCTTGTATGAAAGACTTAATGGCTTTTTTGGCAAACGACTTCTTTAACTCAACTAACACCGGATCATAGTCTTATTTAGCCTTTACATCCACTACAAGAGACGATTTTGAACCATTATGCACAAAAGCACCTCCACCATTAGAATCAACCAAATTTACACCCAAACGTGTCAATCTATGAATATCCTTGATCAATTCTTTCTTACCTTCCTCAACATGTGACATACTATTCATGGGCAATCTACTAAGTGCAATGGTAACTACATTGGCTTTGGCCGGATGGTACAACACACTCATATCATAGTCCTTCAATAATTCAAGCCATCTCATTTGCTAAAGGTTTAAGTCCTTTCTTTTTAAACACGTATTGTAGGTTCTTGTGGTTGGTGAACACATCCATATGGACACCATAAAGATAGTGTCTCCAAATCTTCAAAGCAAACACAACCGCCGCTAGCTCCAAGTCATGAGTCGGATAATTTCGTTCATGCACCTTAAGTTGCCTAAAAGCATAGGCTATCACCTTACCATGTTACATCAAAACACAAGCAAGTCATTCCCTTGAAGCATCATAATAAACGATAGAACCATCGGTCCCTTTTAGCAAGGTCAAAATAGGAGCGATAGTGAGACAATCTTTCAACTCTTGGAAACTCTTTTCACAAGCTTCCGACCAATAAAACTTCACCTTCTTTTGAGTCAACTTGGTCAAAGTCACGAGATCGTTGTAAACCCTTCCACAAATCTTCTATAATATCTGGCTAGTCCCAAGAAACCTATTATATTCGAAGGGTTTGGGGACAATGGTCCAGGTCAATTCTTAATCGCTTCAGTTTTCTTAAGATCGACCATAATACCTTCACTGGACATAATGTGACCAAGAAAATCCACCTCCCTTAGCCAAAACTCACACTTATTGAACTTGGCAAATAGTTGTTTGTCCCACAGAGTTTGCAACACAATCTTTAAGTGATTAGCATGCTCCTCCTCATTCCGAGAGTAAACCAAAATTTCATCAATGAACACAATTACAACATGTCCAAATATTGTTTGAACACCCTATTTATCAAGTCCATGAATAACGTGGGGGCATTGATCAAATCAAATGACATAACTAAGAAATCATAATTGTCATACCTTGTTCGAAATGTCATTTTGGTAACATCACATTCCCTCACCCAAAATTAGTGATAACCATAATGGAGTTCAATATTAGAAAAGTAACTTTTCCCTTGCAATTGGTCAAAGAAGTCATCTATCCTCAGAATTGGGTATTTATTCTGGATGGTTAGTTTGTTCAATTACTGGTAGTCAATGTACATATGAAGTGAACCATCCTTCTTTCTAACAAACAAAACAAGAGCACCCCAGGGGATATACTTGGTATAATGAAACCTTTGTCTAACAAGTCTTTCAATTGATCCTTTAAATATTTCAATTCTACTGGGGTTATTCAGTAAGGAGGAATAGAAATGGATTGAGTATCTAGAAGAAAGTCTATGCCATAGTCAATCTCTCTTTCCGCAGGAACATTAGGTAGATCATTGAGAAACACGTTCGGGAACTAATTTACATTAGAGACCGACTTTAGAGTAGGGGCTTCAGAATTTTTATCCTTAACCCTCACAAGATGATAGATACAACCCTTGGAAATCATTTTTTGAGCTTTAAGGCATGAAATAAATTGACCTTTAAACACGGAATTACTATCCTTCCATTCTAGGATCAGCTCATTAGGAAATTGGAACTTAACCACTCGGGTTCTACAATCAATAGAATCCTAACATGCGTATAGTCAATCCAAACCAAGGATAACATCAAAATCGGTCTTCTTAAGCTCAACTAGATCACATAGAGTAACTTTATGGGAAATCAAAACCAGACAACTTCTATAAACTCTTTTAGACACAACCGACTTACCTACGGGAGTATAAATGGAAAAAGGCTATAACAATATTTTGGGACTAACATCAAATCTCATAGCCCCATAAGGAGTAACAAAAGACAAATTACCACCCGGATTAAGTAAGGCATAAATATCATAGTAAAAGACCCACAACATACCAATAACAACATCGGGAGTCTCCTCCACCTCTTACTTACCATGAAGAGCATAAAAATGATTGTTGCATTGACCACCCTTTGGTTGTACTTGAGCAACTTATCCTTGAGGACGACCATCTTTGACCTTACACTCTTTAGCATGATGAACCGGCTTACCATATCGATAGCACATATTTAAACCTTCTAAACACTCACCCATGTGGTTCTTCCCACACTTCTTGCATTCGGGGTTCACTTGGTCAATTGGAGCACCTCCTTGAGGCATAGGATTTGGCACCCTATAGTTGTCAAACCTTGGAGTAGTAGCATTTGAAGAAACTTGACTGGAGTACCTTTGGCAAAAATGAGGACGTGTACCACTTATGTACTTAGCATGAGAGAAATCACCACAATCAATCCTTAGCCTCTTGGACTCTCTATTTTTCTCCCTTAGCTTCTCACTCTCTATTTGCTCCGCATAGGTCATAAGTCTAGAGATATCCATATCCCCGATCAACTTGGTTGTCTTACACTCCTTTGAGACCATATCCGACACACCCAACACAAACTTTCTCATATGAGCTATTGAGTTGGCAACCATGAATGGAGCATATTTCGACAATTGGGTGAACTTGAGGGCATACTCCCTCACACTCATACCACATTTCTTAAGGTTGATAAACTCTTGTACCTTGGCCTCCCTTAACTCTAATGGAAAAAAGCGGTCAAGAAACACTCTTTTGAACTCCTCCTAAGTCACGAGATCCACCTCTCTAGGGCTCTCACTTTTTCATTAATCAAACTAAATTTGAGCAACACCTTTCAATTGATACATATCCAACTCCATCCTCTCAACTGGGTTAACCCCCATAATATCCACAATATTATGAATGCTATCAATAAACTGTTGTGGATCCTCTTCTACCTTAGAACTTCAAAACTCTAAAGGATTCATCCTCATAAAATCAAAAACTCTAGTTGTTATCATACCCACATTTTGATTCTTGGGAACAACCACCTCACGATTAACTTGAGCCGTAATGGCTTGACCAGTACTTGAAAGGTAGCTCAAAATTTGGCATTGGATACTTGGTCATTCAAGGAATTATTCAGAGCTTTTTGCTCCTCTTCAACCACATTCCTTCTAGCGAGGTATCTTCATAGAGGCATTTTCAAAAAAATCGCAAAGAACAAGCGTTAGAGGGAAAGAATTAACCAGTCTACCGCACGACATAGATCATGAAAAAAGTGAGACTTTCCTAAAATGCTTCATAGCCTCATATTCATAGATGTTGCGCACTTCATACAGATGAATAAGACTCTAATCAAAATGGCATGTTACACTCCCTAAGACACCCTAAGCCTTGTGCTCTGATACCAAGTTTTTCATAGCTCCAACTAGGGCCAAACCATGATATGGCAATCGGGAATACGAGGGATCCAAATCAAGCCATCTTAGCATACATTCCAAATATTAGGTAAAGAAATATAGTGAAATTAACGGAAATAGAAACTCAAGGAAATGGGTCCAAGGGATAGAAATACTTAAATAAATATCCAAATGGACTACATAAAAATATCGTCTAAACATACCTCTATTCTAGTCTTTGATAGGGACTTAGGACAAGCTCCTATCTCACCCAAATTGTATGAAGAACATTCAAGTAGATAATGAGAATGAAAATCATCTCCTTGATAGAATGAGAACTTACCAACTTCTTGATATTTAAATCACTTTATCCCCAAATCAGATGATCGATGTCTGCCGCTATGTTATGAGATAATATAGAAAAAATATGTGTTAGTATATAAAAGGTACTAAGTATGTTAGATATGCATGAACAAGTAAAGGAATGTGAGAAATATGACGCCAGATGCATGACCAACAAAGTGAACATGAGAAAAGCTTAAAAGCATTTTGAAAACATATGAAATCTTATGGTCAATGCATTCTAAAACTTCATGGTAAATCTCATATCTTTAACATTCAACTTGTGCGGGATAAGACCATTAACCAATATCTTAATACCATACGAGCTATAACATGGAATCCGATGATCCCCACATCGAGAATGACGAGGCTACCTTGCTAGGGTATACTCCATCATGGTACTCAACTCAACTCTTCTCAACTGTGCTATATGTGGATCCACTAGCTAGGCTGTGAAGGCAATTCTATATGGGCAACATAGTTTGGGACTTTAAATTGCTACTAGGATTCCCTTGGGTAACTAACTGTGTTACCGAACCGAAACACACCTAGAAGTCCTCTCGGTGCTTAGTCAATATCCGAACAGAATTCATTAAAATATGATCATAACATTATAGGGAAAGGTAGTAACTACCTATCAAACCATCTGTATAAAACATACTAAGAGTAGCTCATTAACTTTAGTGATTCATAGGAATCCATAACTTTGATAAGAATTGTCCTTATCACTGTCTTAAACATAATTGTGTGAGAATTGTACTTATCATACCATGATAACTTTCTTGGATCATAATTGATCATCATCATAACTTTTATCATTAAAGCGTAAATCTCAACTTTAATTCATAAAACTTTCCTTGAAAATCACTGAACTCATGATCAACTCATGAAAATCATCTTTGAACCTCAAAATCATAATTGAGATAGCTTTATGTATGAACATTCATAATTCAACTTAAAATCATGCAATTCATGTAGAAACATGCTTAGAATAATCATTGATAACAATTCAAAATGAAATTGAAATAACCCAATGCAATACATCAAAACTATGGTTAGTAAACCATTCAAAATAAAAGGAAACTTTGAGAAAACTTTGGGACTTCATGGGTCAAAGGAACCCATGTATCAATCCCCACATAACTTGATTGAATTCATTTATAATTTAAAAGAAACCTTGAAAAAAATCTTGAAACCCTAGCTTGAAACTTGGAGAGGAACCTTGAGAGAATTGAGTTCTTGCCTTAGGAGAATTTTGAAGAGTGATTTTAGAATGAGAGAATTTCAAAGGATTGGGTAGATATAGTGTTGAACTTAGCCACAATTGTGTCTAATTTCATTGAACCAAACTTGGTAAATGACACAAATACCCTTCATTAAAACTCGAATCTGACCCTATGAGTTCACTTCTACTAATCCACCTCAACTCTACGACTCGTAAACTTGAGTCATCGTGCAGGTTTTTGAGAAACAACTGAAAATCAAACCTCTCAACTTTTCCTATGAGTAGTCATGGCGACTCGTAATAACGTCTATGGGTCGTAGACCCAATTTGTCTTGCGGGATTAAAAATCTAAAAATTTTCATTCTCTGAAGCCGCGTTGACGAGTCTTGGTTATGAGTCATCGATTGGACTCGTTCTGTAGGTCCAAAAACCTGCAACCTTTGGAGTCTCTAAGCTTTTGAAATGACACATTTTACGAATCGTAGACACTCCTACGACTCGTCGTCTAGTTGAATCGTATGGTGTCATCTTAGGTTTGTCTTGGATAGACCCTTGGGACTCACTCTACGAATCATTCCTATTGTGGAATGACTCGTAAATATGAGATCAGTTCAAATTTTTTTGAGAATTTCTTCTTGAATCCAACTTTCCAATTTTGGGATGTTACATGATTGATACCATGTCTTGGTGGTTATCTTGTTGTATTGTTCTTATTCTTTTATTATTATTATAATTATTATTATTATTATTATTATTGTTGTTGTTGTTGTTGTTGTTGTTGTTGTTGTTGTTGTTGTTGTTGTTGTTGTTGTTGTTGTTGTTGTTGTTGTTGTTGTTGTTGTTGTTGTTGTTGTTGTTGTTGTTGTTGTTGTTGTTGTTGTTGTTGTTGTTGTTGTTGTTGTTGTTGTTGTTGTTGTTGTTGTTGTTGTTGTTGTTGTTGTTGTTGTTGTTGTTGTTGTTGTTGTTGTTGTTGTTGTTGTTGTTGTTGTTGTTGTTGTTGTTGTTGTTGTTGTTGTTGTTGTTGTTGTTGTTGTTGTTGTTGTTGTTGTTGTTGTTGTTGTTGTTGTTGTTGTTGTTGTTGTTGTTGTTGTTGTTGTTGTTGTTGTTGTTGTTGTTGTTGTTGTTGTTGTTGTTGTTGTTGTTGTTGTTGTTGTTGTTGTTGTTGTTGTTGTTGTTGTTGTTGTTGTTGTTGTTGTTGTTGTTGTTGTTGTTGTTGTTGTTGTTGTTGTTGTTGTTGTTGTTGTTGTTGTTGTTGTTGTTGTTGTTGTTGTTGTTGTTGTTGTTGTTGTTGTTGTTGTTGTTGTTGTTGTTGTTGTTGTTGTTGTTGTTGTTGTTGTTGTTGTTGTTGTTGTTGTTGTTGTTGTTGTTGTTGTTGTTGTTGTTGTTGTTGTTGTTGTTGTTGTTGTTGTTGTTGTTGTTGTTGTTGTTGTTGTTGTTGTTGTTGTTGTTGTTGTTGTTGTTGTTGTTGTTGTTGTTGTTGTTGTTGTTGTTGTTGTTGTTGTTGTTGTTGTTGTTGTTGTTGTTGTTGTTGTTGTTGTTGTTGTTGTTGTTGTTGTTGTTGTTGTTGTTGTTGTTGTTGTTGTTGTTGTTGTTGTTGTTGTTGTTGTTGTTGTTGTTGTTGTTGTTGTTGTTGTTGTTGTTGTTGTTGTTGTTGTTGTTGTTGTTGTTGTTGTTGTTGTTGTTGTTGTTGTTGTTGTTGTTGTTGTTGTTGTTGTTGTTGTTGTTGTTGTTGTTGTTGTTGTTGTTGTTGTTGTTGTTGTTGTTGTTGTTGTTGTTGTTATTATTCTTATTTTTGCCTTGGTAATGGATGAGCTGACATGGTCTATTCAGAAGGAGGTTTCTTGGTGTATACTATTTTGCGGAAAACATAGTTTTGATTGATGAGAGTCGGGACGGAGTTAATGATAGGTTGGAGCTTTGGAGTCCTAATTGTTCCTATTGAGTAGGACAAAAATAGAATACTAGGAGTGCAAATTTAGTTTTGCGATGGATGAAGAGGGCAGGGAAGTGCGGCTTGCCACCCAACCTATCCCCAAGATAGAAAGGTTTAAATATTTTGGATCCATCATCTAGAGCATTGGGGACATCGATGTGATGTCATGCACCGTATTGGGGCATCATGTTAAAATGGAGGCTAGCCTCTGGAGTCCTGTGTGATAAGAAAGTACCATCTAAACTTAAAGGTAAGTTCTAAAAAATGGTGGTTAGACTAGCATTGTTATATGGAGTGGAGTGCTGGCTTGTAAAGAACTCTTATGTTCAGAAGATGCATATTACGGAGATGAAGATGTTGAGATAGATGTGTGGACACACTAGGAATGATAATATCAGGAATGAGTTTATTCGAGAGAAGGTGGGAGTGGCATTTATGGTTGATAAGATGAAAGAAGCGAGACTGAGATAGTTTTGGGCATTTGTAGAGGAGGGGTATCAACGCCCAGTTAGGAGATGCGAGCGGTGGGATTTGGGGCCTATGCAGAGGTCTAGGGGTAGACCGAAAAAGTATTGGAGCAAGGTGATTAGACAAGATATGACGCTACTCCATATTACCAAGGACATGACCTTAGTTAGAAAAGAGTAGAGGTCGCGGATTAGGATAGAAGACTAGTAGGGATAGAATGGTGTCTTGTCGTGTGTTGATTTAGGGTGGTCGTAGGTTTAGGAGTGTATTTATAATTGTGTTGCTATTGCCTTTGATTATCGCAGTACTTTGCTATAATTATAGTTATAGTTATTATTTATGTCTTGTAAATTTTGTATTGCATTTTATTTTTATATATTTATATTTATTTTATTATTTATTATTTATTTTTATTTTTTTTTATTTAGAGATAAGAGGGCCCTATGGAGCATGTGGTCATAAATCCATAATAGAGTCTGACCCGCCTCGACTGGCAGCTGCGCTTCTTATTCATTTGTGGGTCTGGACCCTACGGGCCGGCCGGCCCTGACCGTTTATGTTACACCCCGTACTTTTGTACCTTGGAAGGTTCTTAAATTTTTGAAAGGATTCTTAAGTTTCTTAAAGCTTCTCAGAAGTTACCATGGGAGCCGGATAGTCCATAACGCTATCAAACAACTCTAAGGAAGAGAGAATGTGACACCTCATGATAGGGAAGATTGGAAATAGCATTGTAAGAATCTGGAAGAAGTTGGTGACCAAATAATGAGTCATAGGACTTGACTTACTTACGTAAACTACCAACTTGGAAATATTACATACTTAAGCTACTGGAGTACATACCAAGCTTATGTAGCAAGGATTACATAGGTTCATAAAGTAAGATGAGATTACGAATCCACGAGGGGGAGAAGAGAGTGCCATGTGGCAGCATAAGAGAGTGCCATGTGGAAGCATGAGATAGTGCCACATGGAAGAAGATGGATCAAGGGTGGTGGAACCCTCCCCCACATGCCACGTGGCAGCCGATGATTGGAGAAAAGAGGTGTATTGGCCCAATGAAGGCTTGACACGTGTCACCACTTAGGGCTTGACATGTGTTACCACTTAGGGGTTGACATGTGTCACCCACTTAGGTGGCCTATATATATGTCTTATGACTTATTAAAATTCCATACTTATCTAAAAAATTCAAGAACAAGAAAGAAGAGAAGAGAAGAAAGTAAAGAGGGAGAGAGCCACAGTTTTGAAAGGAAAGAAAAGGTGAGTTCTTTGATTTTGCTCCGTGAATTAATTATCTAGGGTATAACATGATGTTATGAAGGTGTTAGTAATAAAAATTTATGGTTTGGAGCAGCCGAAAATATTAGCAAACAGCCACGAAGTTTTAGGCGCGCTAAAGGAACTTCCGAGGCAAGTTTCGATGAGTTTGATGAGTTTCGAGCAAGGTAAGGGATTCCCTTTCAAATTGGAGTTTATTATGTTTTTATGAGGTATATTACATGTATTAAATAAGGTTGGAAGTGGAAAAATTGCATAAGGATGCTTGAAGTTAGAAATAAAGTAAATTGAAGTGGTTGTAGCTAAATCGAAGTCGAGTAGTGTATTATCATTGTGGTGATGCGGGTGCAGATGGTTGGGTTGTGTGTTGAAGGACTTTAAAGTATTTTAAAAATGGTGTGGGTGTTTCTGGTTGCAGCCACACTACCCTCCGTTTGGTATGGTTAAAGATTTTGTGAAATAAAGATTAAAAATGTTATTTTTGTATCGTAGTTTTGAGCTAGTTGTTTGGAGTTGTATTGTGTAATGTTGAGGTGGTTTACTTTTATATATGATGCTGTTTGTTGTTGTTGGTATGGTTATTGACACTGTCACCGAGTTGAAATCTCGGGATATTGAAGTTACAGGGGAAATGCTGCCCGATTTTCGGTAGCATCGGAACTAGTAACAAACTAGTCGAGAGTAATGGATAAGGAAATGACTCCTATTAGTACTTGGTTGTAGAGTGGGATATTGGAAAGTGAAATGCTATTAATCTTAGTATTAATTTCATGTCAAATAGGTTAAGGAGGTATCACGGCAAGCCGGATTTTAATTAATCTCGAAAAAGGTATGTGAAGCTATCCTTCTTTTCTTTTGGCATGTCTTAGACTTAAGTGATTAATATACAAAATGTGGGGATAATTCCATTCATAGAACCCCAAGTATGACTAATAATTCTTATTCTCTTCTCGATGGTAGAATTCCTATATTAGTTGAGTTATTGCCTCTCAAGGCTTCTATATGATGGAGAGTAGTAAGTATGTGAAGTTATCTCCTTTCTCTTGGCATGTTTTGGCATAAGTACGTAGATCTACCTTTCTTTCCTTTTGATATGTCTTTGATATAAGTGTGGTTCTATGATGGTAAGTTAATGCGGTTATGATACCGAGCCCATGACGGGCCGGGTATGATATATGTAAATGATGACTCCTTGAGGAAAAGTAGAGGCTACGTAAAACTTATTCTTTCTCTTCCTTTGGCATGTCCTAATTGTAAGTAAAGTGTGATACGAACTCTAGGGTAACTCCATTTTTAAGTCCTAAATGTAACCCGTATCTCTTATTCACTTCTGAATGTCAAACTCTTGTAGTAAGTTGAACTACTTTCCTTGAACTCCATAGGTTGAGAAGTAATGGATGCACAAGCTCCTAGTCCTAAGGACTATGTGACGACAGGTATCCCTGATTCTATGAACTGTTAGTATTACTTTAGTACATGTCTAGGGTCCCTGAGGTCCTAAGTGATATAGGCCTCAATGGCATTTACAAGGCACTCGAGATGGCTACACTACTATTCTGGTCCTCGGACGATAGATTAATCTTCTTACATTGTCAAGTCTCTGATAATGATTTAGATTGTATATGGTTACTCACTACTTTATTTGTGTATACTGTAATACATCTTTCATCGAGTTCTGAGCTGGCTATAATATAATTATTATTATATGGTATATGGATTGTGCCGATCCTTCCTCGATATTATTATATGATATGTGGATCAGACCGAACGTTCCTCAACATTACTATATGATACGTGGATCAGACCGAACGTTCCTCGGTATTAGTACATGATATGTGGATCAGACCGTCATTTCTCGGTATTATTATATAATGTGCAGATTGGGTCGTACGTTCCTCAGCATGTACTTACTATATACATGGATCGGCCTGTACATTCCACAACTCTAATAATATATATGTGCTTATGATGACAGAATGATGTAGATGGTACATCGAGTCCTCTAACGCACTAGGCACAGTAAGTGATGGTAACATGTATGACTTTCTTTTATACGATGTGAGTACGGTAAATGGTTAAATGTTATACTTGCCCCCTGCATCCCTACGCCAACTGTAATTTCCTTATGATGTCTATGCTTTACATACTCAGTCCATATGTCATACTGACCCCCCTTTTTCGAGGGGGATGTGTTCATGCCCGTATGTACAGATACACACCTTGGGGATCCGTCAGTATAGGAGTTCCACTCAGTAGCTCAGAAGCGCTCCATTATGCCGGAGCCTAGTTTTGGTATTAACCCTCGATGTATATATTTATTTGTTCACGGGTATAGCGGGGCTTTGTCCCGCCTTATGTCAATGTTCTTACTCTTAGAGGTCTGTGGACATGTATGTGGGTTGTGTATGGATTGTATATGCATATATATATAGTGGTGCCTATGATAAGTCTCGCCGGCTTATATGTTATCCTGCCTGTTGATGTGCTATAACTTAAACAGGGGGCAAATTTACTTACAGATAGCAGGGATATACGCAAGTGCCCAATTCGGGTACCCGTCACAGCCTACGGGATTGGATCATGATAAAAGTGGTATCAGAGCGGTCTTTCCTTAGAATGTCTAAAGACCTTGTCTAGTAGAGTCTTGTTTATCGGTGTATTGTGCACCACATCTATAAATAAGAGGCTACAAGATGTTTAGGATGTTATCTTCCTTTCTTGTCTTAGATCATGTAATAGATCCCAGCCATAGGAAATGAAATTCCTTTTTTTACTAACCTTTGGTTTTCGTTGAAGAATGACATCGACAGGAGAAAGTGACGAATGATATTGGAAGCTACACAGTATATAGGTAAGTAATGGTGTGAAAGAGGAATGCTGGATAAGGTAAGAAGATTGAAATATGATTGAAATTTAAAGTTGAAAATTGAAGGGAAAAGTAGACAGGAAAGTGTAATGGGTGCAGTTCGAGTTGGACATCTGACGTAAGTCCATCATTTTATACTGTGGTTTATATTGGGCGCCCTGTATAGCTGTGATGTAAATATATATATATTGGCCCTGTGAGGCGTTATGGCTATGATACGATATAATAAGGATGTATATATATATGTTGGCCTTGCATGGCATTGTTGGTATTTTCTGCGTGCAGGTTTGGAGATAGTGAGGAATATAAAGGAAACTCTGCCGAAATTTTCTAGGAAATAGAAAGAGAATTAGATATAAGGTTTTAATATATGTTGAGAGATCGTATCCACGGTAACGATAAGATTCGACTAAACTAGGAGTACAACTGACTTTGGGAAATAAGTTAATTGCGGTATGGGTGGTAATTAGAAGGTCAATACTGATATAGTAAGAAGAATGTGATGGATATGAATGTCTTAAGATGGCTTGTGAGGTATTAAGGATGAGAATGATGAGGAAGGATAAAGGATTAAGTACGCTTACTCCACCAGGTGAAATTAACTCAGAGTAAGAGTTGTGAATAAAGGTTAAGAAATATTACCCTCCGGGATTGACCATGAGATGAATATAGTGTGAATATAATGAGGATCATCATGGAAGTACATAGAGCCTAGTAAAGAAGTAACTAAAGAATGTGATTGTGAGTAAGATTAGGAGTTAGCATTGGGTACACGACAAGGATGAAAGCTCATGAAGCAGAAAGGGGTATTGTGTATATGTACCTCCACTTTGGAAAATAGTGGGATCCCTCGAAGATATGGAATAGAAATTGCAAAACAACTGAGGCATTGTGAAATTATCAAAGGAACAAGTAGTATCCATTAGAAAGAAAAATATGATAAATAAAATATGAGACATGTGTCATCAGAGTATAAGTGCCCTGAATGGAAAATCGGACACGATTATAAGCACAAGTGACGTATTGATTGGGATGAATGAAATATGACTTCGGCTAAACTACTACATTAGTTATATGACTCGAGTACCAGTACTTAGACTAGATTGGGTACTAGTTATTGAGGATTCTGAGCACCCCATAGTTATATTAAGGTTTCTTACAAGGGCAACCTAAAGTATAGATGAGTTAACATAAGGTGTAGACATGGTGCAGTGTGTCAAATGTGTTGGAACAAAATCATATGAGTATGAACAGTTGAAAATAAACAGAGGATGACATGGGTACACCCTAAAGGGGGGAAGTGGACAAAAGAAATACAAGCGTGAAAGGAAATCAACTAACACTGTCACATGTTGACAAGACTGCTTAAATTTCAAGAGAGATCCCATACCGGCACGAGTTAGCAAGAGCTCAAGGCCAATAATAAATAGATAGAAGTCGCGGTATCTGAGACCATGCGAAGAATCATGGGTGCCTACAAAAAAGGGTGAATATGATAAGAGAGTAGGACTGAGAAAACTAAGGGCCGTGAAAAGGGTAGTAGGGTCGTGTTTGAGTAAAGTTTAAGATATGGAAACAATGTCACTGATATCGAGACATATAAGTAGCAAAGAGAATAGAAAATCCCCTACGGTAGGAAATGAGGAGACCAAAGAGTACGTAAAGGAAGAAAAGAAAGAAGTAGGACAAAATAGCGTTAGCACGAGCAAGTCCTAGTGTGAAGTCGATATGTAAAGCAAGATGGTACGGGAGATGAAAAGACTGTGTTTACCTCATACCAGTGGTATAAGAGTAGTTGTGCAACCTACGAATAGTTATATACAACATAAGACCAAGCAGAGGAATACATGATGAAAAAGAGTTATGATATTTTAGAGATGTTATAGAGCAATACGAAGAGAAGTTAAATCAAATGGCCAAAAAGGACACAGTCATGGTTGAATTAGAAATCTACCCCAACACCGATTGAAAGAGAGAAGAAAACAGGGAAAGGCAAAACATGAAGTCTAGCAAGAAGACGCTAAGGTAAATCTTGGACTAAGATGAGTGCCTTCACATATTATTGCAAGGATGGCAATGGAATGTGACACGAGGACTTCCCGGGGGTCACCTATCCTAGTACTACTCTCGCCCAAGCATGTTTAACTTCGGAATTTTGGTGAGATCTGGTACGTTAGTGCTGTCATGATCTCACGAGATGGGAGAATCCGAACTAGTAGCGAAGCAACGACACGAGATTATGTATCTAGAGTGTTATAAGTTACGATAAGGGAATTGTAAAAGAGCTTAAGCAAAATAAGCAGGATTAGCCGATTACTAACAGATGGCGTACTTGTATGCCACAGTTCTTCAACATAATACCTGTTAATGATAAGGAAAACCACAAAACGGCTATACAGGTTATTGTGTGAGGGGACTTAAGTACAACTTGGTAGCCAACTTTAATGGGAAAAAAGCAAAACCCAAAAGGCGAGGGTACTAGTTAATGTCATCTAAAGAAGGCAAGAAGTAATATACGAGGTCGAAGATTCCATAATACGACCTTGGCTACAAGACTCACTTTGCACTCCCTGGACAGATAATTCTATATGGAATGTTATCCGCAGATTAACAATATCAGCCCATGTTCCTTCAATCAAGGACTACCTGTCCAGTCGAGATTGTGTAAAATTATAGGTCAAGTGGGTGGTGAAACTTTACGGAGTTCCAATAGCTATTATCCTAGATGAAGAAGCCCAAGTTACATTTAACTACTGAAGATCAGTTTATGAAGAGATTGGGAAGACAGATAGGTCTTCGTACACCATTTTACCCTCAAACTAATGGATAGACTAAGCTTACTAGCTAAACGTTAGATGATATATTGCAGGCCTATACGGTTGACTCCAAAGGTAGCTCGGATAATTGTCTACCACCTGTCAAAAGTACTTATGATATTAACTATCATTCTAGTATCCAGATGGCCCCGTATGAGACTTGGTATGGCGGACAGTGTAGGTCTCCAATTGATTGGTTTTATTGTAGTAAAACATGACTAATATGCCCAAATGAGATTCAATAAGTGGTGTAGAAAGTGAAGCTTATTCGGGAGAGATTATTAGCATCTCCGAGTTGACAGAAGTCATACACGAATAATCGACGTCGATCTCTAGAGTTTCAAGTTATAATTAAGCACTCTCAAAAGTGTTATCCACATAGAAAGTGATGAGAGACGGCATAAAAGAGGACCTTAGTCCGAGATGTATTGGCTCTTATCAGACTCTCCATCGAATAGGCAAGGTTGCCTGCGAGTTGGACTTACCGGTGGATCCGGAAGCAATACATCCAGTCTTCCAAGTATCAATGCTTCACAAGTGTGTTGGTGATCCATCCTGAGTATATTCTGCAGAGGATATCTAGGTCACAGAGGAGTTATCCTATGAGAAGCAACTGGTCGCCATCCTAGATCAGCGGAGTAGGGGGTGGTAAACTAAGGACGTAGCTTACATCAAGGTATTGTAGAGAAACGAGATTCATGAAGAAATGACCTGGGGAGATGAAAGGGAAATGAAGCACAAGTATCCATACCTATTCTCTACATCTACAGGTAATCCCAACCTTTGGAACTCTGATGTTGATTGCTCGATGAAAGTATGTGTTATTGCAATGAAACAGAGAAACTCTCTATATAGTCGGTATAAGATCATGAGGAGGGTTTTGGTTCACATTTGAGGACGAATGTTCTAAAGGGGGGAAGGATGTTACACCCCATACTTTTGTACCTTGGAAGGTTCTTAAGCTTCTTAAGGTTCTTAAGCTTCTTAAGCTTCTTAAGTATCTTGAAAGGTTCTTAAATTTTTGAAAGGATTCTTAAGTTTCTTAAAGCTTCTCAGAAGTTACCATGGGAGTTGGATAGTCCATAACGCTATCAAACAACTCTAAGGAAGAGAGAATGTGACACCTCATGATAGGGAAGATTGGAAATAGCATTGTAAGAATCCGAAAGAAGTTGGAGACCAAATAATGAGTCGTAGGACTCGACTTACTTACATAAAATACCAACTTGGAAATCTTACATACTTAAGCTACTGGAGTACATACCAAGCTTATATAGCAAGGATTATCTAGGTTCATAAAGTAAGATGAGATTATGAATCCACGAGGGGGAGAAGAGAGTGCCATATGGCAGCATGAGAGAGTGCCACGTGGAAGCATGAGATAGTGCCACATGGAAGAAGATGGATCAAGGGTGGTGGAACCCTCACCCACATGCCACGTGGCAGCCGATGATTGGAGAAAAGAGGTGTGTTGGCCCAATGAAGGCTTGATACATGTCACCACTTAGGGCTTGACATGTGTTACCACTTAGGGGTTGACACGTGTCACCCCCTTAGGTGGCCTATATATATATATATATATATATATATATATATATATATATATATATATATCTTATGATTTATTAAAGTTCCATACTTATCTAGAAAATTCAAGAACAAGAAAGAAGAGAAGAGAAGAAACTACAGAGGGAGAGAGCCACTGTTTTGGAAGGAAAAAAAAGGTGAGTTCTTCGATTTTGCTCCGTAAATTAATTATCTAGGGTAAACCATGATGTTATGAAGGTGTTATTAATGAAAATGTATGGTTTGGAGTATCCCAAATCATTAGCAAACAGCCATAAAGTTTTAGGCGCGCTAAAGGAACTTCCGAGGCAAGTTTCGACGAGTTTGACGAGTTTCGGGCAAGGTAAGGTCTCCCCTGTCAAATTGTAGTTTATGATGTTTTTATTAGGTATATTAAATATCTTAAATAAGGTTGGAAGTAAAAAAATTGCATAAGGATGCTTGACGTTAGAAATAAACTAAATTGAAGTGGTTGTAGCTAAATTGAAGTCGACTAGTGGGTTGTCGTTGTGGTGCTGCGAGTGCATCTAGTTGGGTTACATGTTGAAGGAATTTAAAGTGTTTTAAAAATGGTGTGTGTGCTTCTGGTTGCAGCCACACGACCCTCTATTTGGTATGGTTAAAGATTTTGTGCAATAAAGATTAAAAACTCTATTTTTGTATCATAGTTTTCAGCTAGTTGTTTGGAGTTGTATTGTATAATGTTGAGGTGGTTTACTTGTATATATGCTGCTGGTTTTTATTGTTGGTATGTTTGTTGAAACTGTGGCCGAGTGGATATCTCGGAGATGTTGAAGTTACAGGGGAAATGCTGCCTAATTTTTGGTAACATCGGAACTAGTAACAAACTAGTCGAGGGTAATGGATAAGGAAATAACACCATTAGTACTTGGTTGTAGAGTGGGATATTGGAAAGTGAAATTCTATTAATCTTAGAATTACTTTCATGTCAAATAAGTTAAGGAGGTATCAAGGCAAGTTCGATGTCAATTAATCCCGAAAAAGGTATATGAAGCTATCCTTGTTTTCTTTTGGCATGTCTTAGCCTTAAGTGATTGATATACGAAATGTGGGGATAATTTCATTCATAGAACCCCAAGTATGACTCATAATTCTTATTCACTTCTCGATGGTAGAATTCCTATACTTGTTGAGTTATTGCCTCTCAAGGCTTCTATATGATGGAGAGTAGTAAGTATGTGAAGTTATCTCCTTTCTCTTGGCATGTTTTGGCATAAGTACGTAGATCTACCCTTCTTTTTTTTGATATGTCTTTGACATAAGTGTGGTTCTATGATGGTAAGGTAATGCAATAATAAGGTTATGATACCGATCCCATGACGGGCCGGGTACGATATATGTAAATGATGACTCCGTGAGGAAAAGTAGAGGCTAGGTAAAGCTTATTCTTTCTCTTCCTTTGGCATGTCCTAATTGTAAGTAAAGTGTGATACGAACTCTGGGGTAACTCTATTTTTAAGTCCTAAATGTAACTTGTATCTCTTATTCACTTCTGAATGTCAAACTCTCGTAGTAAGTTGAACTACTTTCCTTGAACTCCATAGGTTGAGAAGTACTGGATGCACAAGCTTCTTGTCCTAAGGACTATGTGACGAAAGGTATCCCTGATTCTATGAATTGTTAGTATTACTTTAGTACATGTCTAGGGTCCCTGAGGTCCTAAGTGATATAGTCCTCAATGACATTTACAAGGCACTCGAGATGGCTACACTACTATTCTGGTCCTCGGACGATAGCTTAATCTTCTTACATTGTCAAGTCTCTAATAATGATTTAGATTGTATATGGTTACTCACTACTTTATTCGTGTATACTATAATACATCTTTCATCGAGTTCCGAGCTGGCTATAATATAATTATTATTATATGGTATATGGATTATGCCGATCCTTCCTCGGTATTATTATATGATATGTGGATCAGACTGAATGTTCCTCAACATTACTATATGATACGTGGATTGGACCGAACGTTCCTCGGCATTAGTACATGATATGTGGATCGGACCGTCATTTCTCGTCATTATTATATGATGTGCGGATTGGGTCGTATGTTCCTCAACATGTACTTACTATATACATGGATCGGCCTGTACATTCCACAACTCTAATAATATATATGTGCTTATGATTAAAGAATGATGTAGATGGTACACCGAGTCCCCTAACGGGCCGAGCACAGTACATTATGGTAATATATATGACTTTCTTTTATACGATGGGAGTACGGTAAATGGTTAAATGTTATACTTGCCCCCTGCATCCCTACACTAACTGTAATTTCCTTATGATGTCTATGCTTTACATACTCAGTACATATGTCGTACTGACCTCCCTTTCTAGGGGGCTTCGTCATGCCCGCAGGTACAGATATACACCTTGAGGATCCATCAGCGTAGGAGCCTAGTTTTTATATTAACCCTCGATGTATATATTTATTTATTCATGGATACAGCGGGGACCTTGTCCCGCCTTATGTTATTGTTCTTACTCTTAGAGGTCTGTGGACATGTATGTGGGTTGTGTATGGGTTGTATATGCATGTATGTACAGTGGTGCCTATGATAAGCCTCGTCGGCTTATATGTTATCATGCCTGTTGATGTGATATAACTTAAACAGGGGACAGATTTACTTACAGATAGCAGGGATATACGCAAGTGCCCAGTTCGAACACCCGTCACGGCCTACGGGGTTGGGTCGTGACAATTTACAGCCACTTGACTATAGCCGTAGCGAAAGTGAGGGCCAACATCTCCATACTAAATAGATTTGGAAATTCTGTCTTTTTGAGGAAGACCGGAGAGATAGACTTTAGGCGCAACGACGCAACTATTATATGACCACTTACGCACCGAACACCACCTCGTCTGCCGCTGAAACCCCCCAACAGTTGCTCGTTAGCTGTATCAACGCCACCTCTAGATGGGGGACACCAAAGGCCTTTGCCCTTCCATCCCTTGGATAGAAAGATAGGGAGAGCAGAGCTTTTGGTCTGTCATTATACCTCGCGAAGTAGAAAGAATTACAATCCCCATTCCACGACGCTTTGATTACGAAGGTTACCGCAGTCTTCTTCTTCTTCTTCTTATTATTATTATTATTATTATTATTATTATTATTATTATTATTGTTGTTGTTGTTGTTGTTATTTTTGTTATTATTATTAATGTTATTTTTGTTATTATTATTATTGTTATTGTTCTTCTTCTTCTTATTATTATTATTGTTATTTTTGTTATTATTATTATTGTTATTTTTGTTATTATTATTATTGTTATTGTTATTGTTATTGTTGTTGTTGTTTTTGTTGTTATTGTTATTATTATTGTTATTATTATTGTTATTATTAATGTTATTGTTATTATTTATTATTTATTATTGTTATTGTTGTTGTTGTTGTTGTTGTTGTTATTTATTATTTATTATTGTTGTTGTTGTTGTTGTTGTTGTTGTTATATTATTATTGTTATTATTATTATTATTATTATTATTATTATTATTGTTGTTGTTGTTGTTGTTATTGTTATTATTTATTATTTATTATTGTTATTATTATTGTTATTGTTATTATACTATTATTGTTATTATTAATTATTATTATTATTATTATTATTATTATTATTATTATTATTATTATTGTTATGATTGTTGTTATTGTTATTATTTATTATTTATTATTGTTATTGTTGTTATTGTTGTTGTTGTTGTTGTTGTTGTTGTTGATTATTGTTATTGTTATTATTATTGTTATTGTTATTATTACTGTTATTTTTGTTATTATTATTATTATTGTTATTATTATTATTCTTGTTATTATTTTTATTGTTATTATTATTGTTGTTATTATTGTTATTATTATTATTCTTGTTATTATTGTTATTATTATTATTCTTGTTATTATTATTTTTATTGTTATTATTTATTATTTATTATTGTTATTGTTGTTGTTGTTATTGTTGTTATTTATTATTTATTGTTGTTGTTGTTGTTGTTGTTGTTATATTATTATTATTATTATTATTATTATTATTATTATTATTATTATTATTATTATTATTATTGTTGTTATTGTTGTTGTTATTGTTATTATTTATTATTTATTATTGTTATTGTTGTTATTGTTATTATATTATTATTGTTGTTATTGTTATTATTATTATTATTATTATTATTATTATTATTATTATTATTATTATTATTATTATTATTATTATTATTGTTATGGTTTTTTTTATTGTTATTATTTATTATTGTTATTGTTGTTATTATTATTATTGTTGTTTTTGTTGTTGTTGTTGTTGATGATGATTATTGTTATTATTATTAGTAGTAGTAGTATTATTCGCTTCTTTTCTGCCATTTGTGATGGTCCGTTGCCTATGATTTCGGACTGTGGGGTTAGGTTTACCTATTGTTGGGTGATAGTTGGAGTCATCATGACCTGAGAAATCGGGTCATGACGATCTTGGACCCCATGGACGCAAACGAACTATGTTACACCATCAAATTTGACATTTCGGACTCAATGGGGCCGTAACAATTTCGAACGGAGGTTGTTTCAATGAAAAGTGACCTCTCACCATAGTGTTTTGTTTTAGCTAAAATCTACAAGGAAGCTCAAAATGAGTCTGGAAGCCTCAAACCCAAACTAAAGGTCCTTCTAACCTAAAATTGGCGTTCTGGAGCTAACAAAATCATCAAAATTATTTTTTGATGCCATTCACCTGAGGTTTTGACCGAAGTCAAATATCTAAACTTCTGAAGCTCCAACATAGAAAAACTTGCATAAAAATCAAATAAACTGTCCGGTGAATGAATTGTCAGTCTGAACAAGTCATAAATAACTTGGAACAGCTACGGAAAAGCTCTAAACGCCAAAATTACTCAATAATAGAGAAAATGACCTGAAGACCTACAAGATAGTAACACGTTGGAGGAAAATGCAACTTCTAGTTAAACGCTAACTTAAAAATTGCTAGTCAACCACCAACTTAATATTTTAAACCTTTAATTAAACCTTTCATAACACCATCCATTAAAATGCAACTATTACAATGCAAGTGCACATGATTAAAACCGTGAATCCTTAACTAAACTACTATTCTCTTATTTCACCGTTTATAAATAATTTTTGTATGGGATAAATTATATTTTAATTATTTCATTAATATCTAGGAATTTGAAATAAACTAAAATTTTGATTATTAATTATTTTTCTTATTTGAACTACGTAAGAAGTTCTGGGATTTAGAACTTTAAAATCAGTTAAGATTTTAACTTATCTTTAAAAAATAATTTATTATTTTAATATATCATATATAATAATAGTACCTATATTAAAATTTAATATCAAATTTTAACTCCTTTCCTTAATATATTGTTGCTCGCTCGTCGTAATCCTCTTTAGGTGTTTAGACACATTTATGACAACTATTTATCTTTATTAGCTGAGTTTTGCTTACTTTTGCCTTTGAATTTTTGAAGGTTAGATCTATAAAGATAAATGCTTAAATATGTTGATACACAAAATAATCATGTAAGTTTTCGTGAGATTTTAATGTGTCTTGAATTTTTTTAATTCCTAAACTTTTTATATATTACATTATTATAAATTACTAATTTAACATGAGTCATTTTTAAACTTTACATTACTACTCATTAAATTTGAGTTTTTGGCTAAAATCATCCACGGACTAAGACTCAAATCTAAAATACATTCTTGTGTTATTTGATTGAGCAAACAACATCCCTGTATTATCTTTAAAATGACAAAAAAATCCAGGAAAACTTTACCTTGAGTGCTGCCTCATTAAAAATCTTACCAGAAAAACCCAGTGGGACAAAACCTTGGTGAAGGAAAAAAGAGTACAACGCGTATTTTAACCTCCCCCCACCGATGAGAACATCACTTAATAACTCGAAGACGACGTATTGTAATTTTGTATCTCATTTTCTCAAAGGTTAAAGTCGGCAATACCTTGGTAAACATATCTGCTAAATTGACACTTGAACGAACTTGTTGGACATGTATTTCACCCTTATTTTGAAGATCATGAGTAAAAAAGAATTTTGGTGAAATATGTTTTTTTTCTCCTTTGATGTATCCTCCCTTCAGTTGAGCTATACATGCAATATTGTCTTCATACAATATTGTTGGAACGTCTTTTTTCAAAAAGAAAGGCCACATGTTTCTCGAGTGTGTTGACTTATTGATCTTAAGCAAATGCATTCTCGACTTGCTTCATGAATGGCTATTATCTCTGCATGATGTGAGGAAGTGGAAACCATAGTTTACTTTGTTGAACGCCATTATATAGCTGTACCACCACATGTAAATAAATAATCTATCTGCGATCGATCTCTATGGGGATTAGACAAATATCCCGCATCTGTGTAACCAATTAATTGTGACGTGGTTTCATTTGAGTAAAAAATATCATATTAATAGTTCCTCGGAGGTATCTGAATATATGCTTAATTCCATTCCAGTGTCTTCATGTTGGAGAAGAACTAAATCTTGCTAAAAAGCTTACAGAGAAAGCTATATTAAGTCTAGAATTGTTGGTAAGATACATTAATGCAATAATTGCACTAAGATATGGTATTTCAACACCAATAAGCTCTTCATCATTTTCATGAGGTTAAAACGGATCTTTATTAATATCAAGAGATCTCATAAACATTGGGTACTCAATAGATGTACTTTTATCCATATAAAACCTCTTTAAAATATTTTCAGTATATGTTGACTGATGGACAAATATCTCATTTGCAAAATATTCGATTTGTAGGCTAAGACAAAATTTTGTCTTTCCGGGGTCTTTCATTTCAAACTCTTTTTTCAGACATTTTACTGTCTTTAAAAGTTCTTCTGGAGTTCCAATAATATTCAAATCATCAACATATACTGCTATTATGAAAAATTCAAATTCAAAACTTTTCATAAAGACAAAGGACAAATTGGATCATTTCTAAAACCTTCTTATAGTAAAATTCGCTAAGACGATTGTACCACATACCCCTGATTATTTCAACCCATATAAGGATTTCTAAAGCTTTATTGAGCAAGTTTCTCGAGAATCCTTGTATGCTTCAGGCACTTTGAATCCTTCAAGAATTTTCATAAAAATGTCGTGGTCTAATGAGCCATATAAATAGGCAGTGACCACATCCATTAGGTACATTTCAAGCTTTTCATGAACTGTCAAATTCATTAGATACCTGAAGGTAATTGCATCTACCACAGGGGAATATGTTTCCATATAGTCAATGCCAGACCTTTGCAAAAAACCTTGGGCTACAAATTGTGTTTTATATCTTATGACTTCACCTTTTTTATTTCGTTTACGCACAAAAACGCATTTGTACCTTACTGGCTTGACACCTTTAGGTGTTCGGATTATTGATTCGAAAACTTTACGTTTTTCAAGTGAAGTTAACTTTGCTTGAATTGCATCCTTCCATTTTAGCCAATCATTTCTCTGTCTACATTCATTGACAAATTTTGGTTTAAGATCCTCATCTTGTTGCATTATTTCAATAGCAACATTATAAACAAACATATTATCGACCACAATATCATTTTGGTTCCACCTTTTTCCTATCGAGACATAACTTATTGAGATTTCTTCATTCTCATTATTTTCAGGTACTTGGACCTTTTCGGTGGTATCACTATTTGTTGTGTCTCTAGGCTCTTCTTGAGCAATTGCCTCCAAATTATGATCATCTAGATCATTTATTTCTTTTCTTTTTTAAAGATTTTTATCTTTGAAACCAATTAGTCTTCCATGTTTTAAGCGTGGCCTAGACTCATTTTCTTGAACAAGTTGTCTTACCGGGACATCAACTCGAACTTGAGCATTAGCAGTTGGGATATGCGATTTAGTAACCTGTGGAAGGTTAGTAAATGCATCCAGCAGTTGATTTGCAATATTCTGCAAATAAATCAACTTTTGAATTTCTTGCTCACATTGATTTGTTTGAGGATCTAAATGAGATATTGATAATGAATTCCAATATATCTCATTTTTCAATAGCTTTTGTTCTCCCCCTAATGTTAGGTATATTAATTTATCAAAATGACAATCAGCAAATCTTACTGTAAATAAATTTTCAGTCATAGATTTCAAATATTTTATAATAGAAGGAGATTCATACCCAATATATATTCCCAACCTTCTTTGGGGACCCATCTTTCTGTGATGCGATGGAGCAATTGGGACATATACCACACATCTAAAAATTCTAAGATGGGATATATTTGGCTTCCTTCCAAAAGCCAACTGTAATTAGGAAAATTCATGAAAATTTGTTGTCCTTATGCGCACAAGTGTTGTTGCATGCAAAATAACATGCCCTCATACCGAAAGAGGAAGTTTTGTCCTCATTAGCAATGGTCTAGCTATTAATTGGAGGCGTTTAATCAATGATTCTGCTAGACCATTTTGAGCATGAATATGAGTGACTGGATGCTCAAATTTTATTCCAATTGACATACAATAATTATTAAAGGATTGAGACATAAATTCACCAGTATTATCAAGACGAATTGTCTTTATTGCGTAATATGGAAATTGTGCTCTTAACTTTATAATTTGAGCTAACAATCTCGCAAAAGTCATGTTGCGAGTTGATAATAAGCACACATGTGATCATCTTGTAGGTGCATATCAAGACTATATAATATTTAAATGGTCCACATGAAGGGTGAATTGGTCCATATCACCTTGTATACGTTCCAGAAATGTAGGAGATTCAATCCCAACCTTAGTTGCTAATGGTTTAATAATCAGTTTTCCTTGGGAACAAGCAACACAAGAGAATTCTTTAGATTGAAGAGTTTTCTGATTCTTCAAAATGTGTCCATGTGAATTCTCAATAATTCTCAATGATAAATTCATTATAGTCAATAAATCTTTTATTTATCATAGAATGTGATTCAACCACATCAATAATTGTGTGGTATAAACCAGAAGAAAGTATAGGTAATTTTTCATGCACAAATCTTTTTCCTGCTTTTATTGTAGTAATATAAAGGTATTCAATCTTTTCTTCATTACCAGTCTCAATATGATAGTCATTTTGGCGAATAACCTTGAAACTTAATAAGTTTCTTTGAGACTTACTACAATACAAAATATTATTAATAGCCAATATTGTTTTTCCAGGTAGTGATAAGGCTGCTCTTCTAGAACCCTTAATTATTTTTGTACTACCGGATATTGTATTAACATTGGCCCTTTTGTAACCAAATGAGATAAATATTTTTTTCTCTTAATATAATGTGCGTTGTAGCACTATCTAAAAGGCACATATCTCCATTACTCATATTGGATCCAATTGAATAATGAGAAATTTATTTATCTTCATAAAATAAAAATACATTATAAGAGATAAAATAAGTAACAATATTGCTAAAAAACATAAATCTTTTTTTAAAAAAATAGATAAAAGTAAAAATATGATAATCAAAAGTGCATAAAAACGACAACATATTGTAAATCATACAATAAAACTAAACAACAATCAATCCCTAGAAGTCTTCAACCTGCAAGTGAGTAATATCATTGAGGTCATTAAAATCATCATCCTTCAAAGCCAAATTTACTTCCATATTATCATTATGTGAAGGTCTTGTGTCAACATTATTTTCAAACATCAAGTGTGACTCTATCCGAGCATTAGAAGAAGAGGCACCACCACTTTTTGCCTTTTTTTTAAAGGAATTTTGATAAAGCCTCATAAAATGCTGAGGCGTCCGATATTTATTTTTCCAGTGGCCTTTTATGCCACAACGATGACAGTTATTTCTTGAAGGACCGCTTTGAGAACTCATATTGTTCTTACTTTTATGTTGACCACCACCACGACGATTATTATATCATTTTATACCATTGCATCATCCACGCACATTATTGTGGCCTCGATTTTTATTTTGTCTTTTTTCAAACTGGCCATGTGCTTCTACCACATTTGCTTCCGGTAATGGACCAGTTCTAGTGGGACGAGCTTCATAATTTTTCATTGAAAGAGTATTATGTTGCTCAGCCACTAGAAGACATGAGATTAATTCAGAGTATTTATGAAAATCTTTTTCACGGTATTGTTGCTGTAATATCACATTAGAGGCATGGAAAGTAGTTAGTGTCTTTTCCAACATGTCCTCATCATTTATAGTTTTTCACATAATTTTAATTGGGAAATTATTCTAAATACAACAGAATTATACTCAATTACAGTTTTAAAATCTTGAAATCGTAAGTGCATCCACTCATAACGAGCCCTTGGCAATACCGTTTCCCTAAGGTGGTTATACCTACCTTTTAAACCTTTCCACAATTCAAGTGGATCTTTCACTGTCAATTATTCAACCTTCAGGCTTTCATCCAGATGATGATGAAGGAAAATCATAGCCTTCACTTTATCCTGACTTGATGCTTCATTTCCTTCGATTATAGCATCACCAAGACCCTTAGCGGTAAGTGAATTTCAGCATCAAGTACCCATGATAAATAATTTTTGCTAGAAATATTAAGTGCCACGAACTCCAATTTTGACAAGTTTGACATAATGAAAACTATCATAAAAATATTTAAATTAGATCAAACTAATAAAATTTTAACCATTGAAAATTAAGAACAACTTTTACGATATTTTGATAAGAAAATTTATTTTCAATAATTAATAAAGTCTACAACCACCTTATATTATTTAGTGAACTTAAAAACTGAAAAATATTCAAATGTATACTTGTGTTTAGGATTTGAAAATAGAAATATGTATATCATCGAAACATACCTTATAGGAGATTTCGTATTGATAACATGTTATAAAATAAACTAACTTAGAAAAATAAGAAAGGGAGACAGTAAGAGAAAGAGAGAGTTGAAAATATATCAGTGTGTGTTCTTTTCATTCTTTGGCATGGCTATTTATAGCCAAATTTACAAGATTAAAGGTTGAATAATTGGGTAGGAGAAAAGGTGACTAATTGGATTAGGAGAAAAGAAAAATTAATAGGGTTAGAGAAAAAGGGTGAATGGACATTCACTATATTTATTTCATAACATAAAAGCTATAGTGCCAACCTTCAAAAGATACAAGTTCTATGTCTTATTTGACAAATCTTTAAAGTATCGTGATAAAAGTATTTTGTGTTATTTATTTTTAGTATTAGTTCATAAAAATTACAATAATTTTCAGAATATCTTTTTAAAGAAAAAGTCCTCAGAAATCATAATAAGACATGAGGAATTTTGTGGGAGATGCTTCCTTCTTTTGAGTAAGCTTATAAATAGGATCAATATTCATCAGTTTTAAAAACTTATATTTTTTAATAATTCAAATACATAACAATTAAATAATATGTATTTTATTTCTTTAAAATATGTTTCCATTAATATGGTTACGCGAAAATTGTGTACTAGAAATGGTAGTATCTACTTAAACATGAAGAGGGGGCATATAAGAAAAAGAGATCCCCAACGATTATTTTACCTAAAAAAAAAAATATTCTTTAGTAAAGCAAGAGAGTATGGGCGATCGATAAAATAGAGCGTATTAATCCAAGAAATTTTAATATGATTGATAAAGTCGTGTTAGGATAACTAAGCAACTAGCGTAAACCAATTTTGAAATTTACAAACTAATTTCATATTCAACTTTTTATAGATGATAAATTTTTTGAGGCTGCTTGTTAATAGGTAAAACATCTCCAGTCAACAAAGGGACATTTTATGTTCTTTTTTCTATTTACATGATGACAACTTACTTAAACATGTGTTGACAAAAAAGTAATATTATATATTAATTAATGAAATCAAAAGCAAGTGATTATTAAAGAACCATGTTATCAAACTTTATTTTTGGTACAAATGTTAGGTGGATTTATATATGTTAACCACGATTGATATTTCTTAGGCAATTTTTCATTCAATACTTTAAAGTAGTTTCAACATTTAGCTATTATTTGTAAACAGTGAAATTGTCACGACCTGAAACCTCGAGTCATGATGGCGTCTACCATAACCCACCAATAGGCAAGCCAACCCATATATCAGAACGACTGGTAACGGGCATATCGGGTATAGAAACAAGATAACAAGAGATACCACAATTAACAAGATATAATTTAAAGAACACAATAGAAAAAGGGAAAAATAAGAAAATATATACAATACAAAATGAGAACCAATCTCAAAATCTAGTAGTCACATCTACAGAGCTACTACAAAAGAGTACAAGTCCCAAAAGTGGACCAAAATATACAGACTTGTCTCAAAAGCTAAAGACTATTCAAAAACTAAGCAAATGGAGACAGGTATAATCCAGAACGCCATAAGCTCACCCTCGTCTCTGAATCCAACTACAACTGGCTTGAAATCACCGCTGATAGCTGGTGCTTGGACCTATATCACAAAAATAGATGCACAGTGTAGTATAAGTACCAAAACAACACGTACCCAGTAGACATCATAGGCCAACTGAGCTTGAAAAGTAAATAAAATACGAAAAACTAGAATTAACACTATAGAAGTCAAATAAATTGAGTACTAGTAAGGAATGCACACGCATCTACAAAAGAACATAATTATAACTAATAACAAACTATAAACTCGCTAGCCTCATAAGCACAAAAGGCACGCTTGTGTGTAATTTTAAGTAAACACAAGCGGACCCCAATAAGCTCAAATAGTACATAGAAGAGCTAGGGATATTATATTCTGCACTAAAAAGCCAACCCCGGACCTGAACCATGGGTATGGCACACCGAAGAATCCAAATAGAATCACCATGTCAGGACTCAAACCCGATAAATAGGGGTAATGCTGGAACTTGAATTGAGACTAGTAAGGATAGTGCCCAAACTTGAATTGAGACTAGTAAGGATACACCAGGGCTCTAACCGTGGGTGAAGAGATACTCTAGGTCTTGAACCATGGGTGAAGAGATAATCCAGGACTCGAACTGTGGCTGAAGAGATATGTCAAGACTCGAATCTGCCTGAAGAGATCATGAGATCAAACCTTGAATCAGGGACAATAAGAGCATCCACGGAAAATTTCAAGTCTTGTGCCATCAATAAATCACTCCAAGTTCAAACCACATCCAAATCTAATAAGTCAAACGATGCTCGAAAATACAACCAAACAATCATCGAGTCCAAACATCGAGGCAATATGGTGATAGGTCACGAGAGCTGAGTTTTCTGCTATCTAAGACCCAACTATCAGATCCAAATTTGTTATATCAATCTATAGGGAGCTAAGCCATCTGAAGCGACGTCGGAGAATCTCTAAGGCCTATCGGCTCCAAAACACAAGTTTAAGGAAACACTAGCCTACACCTAGGCTAAGTCCAACAACAAGCTTCCAATAAACACAAACAAGAATAAACTAAGGTCAAAGGTAAGGATGATCACAAAGAGGAAACTAAGCATGATAATGCTCTCGAAAACCTAAAAATAAGGCCTAAAACATGTTTTCTAACTAAGCATGCTCAACTAACAATCCAACCCGAATTCCAACTAATCAACATGAATTTACATTCTCAAGCTCAATCTAAAGATCGTGAAGCCATATTCTACTTAATGCAGACCACATGGGTTTTAAAATAACAATTATGGCGCTTTTCCCTTCTACCAGCCTCCAAAAATAGTTACGCTATCAAAAATAGAATCATAGCATCAAGACGGTTGTTTAGACACCAAAATCACATTAATTGGAGACGAACCAAAATTTGAGTTAAAACGGAAATATAGGACCTGTGTAATGACTCTGGAGGTCATTTTTTGGATTTGTTTTTCATGAAATGACCATTTTCTCCCTCCCTTTAGTTGCCTTGAGTCATTTGTGATTAGTATCGGGTGTTGGTTTTGAGAAAATTCTATGAAAAAGTTGGGTTTGGGAAATTTTAAGTTTTCATAAGCTTTAAGTGTTTAAAAGTGGTATTTTAGGTCAACCAGAGCTATGAGTCTCGAAATAAAATTTCGTTGATTCCAGCAATTTCAGAATAGGGAAGTTGTTCTAGAAAAGTTTACGGAATCAGAATTGGGGTTGTAACGAGGAATTGAAGTCTTGAGTTGGGAATTTGATGAATTTTAGGTCAAGGTTTGACTTGGGCTAACTTGCAAAGTTTCGACACTCGGAATAAAATTTTAAACTCTATTGGATTCAGGTATTGTTTTTACTCTAAAAGAAGTTCTAGTTGAATTTTTGAAGGTTCTGAGCCCGTTTTGATATTTTGGAGGCCTAAGTTAGTTTAGTTGCGACGATGGAGGTGCTTTTGTTCTTTGCGATCGCGTAGACCTAATTGCGATCGCAAAGAGTCATTTGGTTAGGCATCGTGATTACGAGGACTTTTTCGCGATCGTGATGGTCAGCTTTAAATGAGTTGACCAGTTTTCTCTTCCAGATCACGAAGGGGGACGCCACGATCGTGATGAGCTAAGGCTGGGTAGACTCGAAATTCCCAAAAGTTGAGATTTTAGTCCATTCCACCATTTTGAACCCTAGAAGCTTGGTTGAGGTGATTTCTTGGGGGGGGTTTGAGGCAAATCGATTGGGTATGTAGTTTCTATTTAATTTTTTATGACCCATCAATTATATATTGTTTTTAGCCTCTAAATCATGGATTTTTGAACTCATACCTTGGGGGTTTTCAAGAGACCAAAAACTTTAATGTTTTGATGATTCTAAGTTAGTTTTAAGTTCAAATTCGATTCCATTTTCACTACTAGATTCTAAATACCTCAAGGATTATTTTCATGTAAAAATTTTCTAATTTTTGTTCATTTTTTGAAATTGGGTATTTTGGGCTGTTTGGGTGAGTTTTGGGCTCGGTATTTAAAATGTCGAACTGGTCATTAGAATCGTATTCTTATTGGAATTACTTATTTGAATAGATTATCTTGATTCGGAACGTCGACATACGGGTAAAGCTCAAATTTTGAAGTAGTTCAAGATTAAAATCGAGGCAAGTGAATTTCTAAACCTATGTTTAAGCTCGTAAGATCATTTAATTGTATTTTACGTGTTTGCAAGTGATGAAAAGTGATTTTAGGGATAGTTGAGTTTATTTGATGTTTAAACGGATTGATATTGAAATACGGGGTAATAGATGGAAAATAAGATAATTTATGCATGTTGTGCTCAATACGAATTGGTACTTGACTTATTGTGAATACTTGAATATGTTATTGTGATATGAGTTGTGAATTATTGATATTATCACTCCATTATTATATTTACATCGACATTGCCTATTTACATTGGTTTCAAAACTTTGAGATAGAATTTGATTCGAGGATTATGCCAAAGGGAAATAGTTCCTGCGATAAATGATTTATGCCGAAGTGAAATGATTCCGATGAGAGATGATTATGCTGAAATAGTTTCAATGGATACATGGTCCCATCCATGGGTTCTGGCATGCTTGTCAGTGGATGTATATCATTTAGGACATACATATATCACTATATGTGACATTGTATTGTATTTCATTGCATCATACTTCTTTTGTCATTTTAGACTGTTTTACCCCTAATACTCCTTTGATCTGTATTATTGACTAATAAGATCATATTTGATAGTTGGGTTGCCCTGTTATGGAGACTTATATGTATACTTGTACTGTTCTGTTAGACTGGGCTGATTTTTGTGTAAGTTATAGTCTAGGGGATGGATGGTATGATAGGAGTATGTGTACCTTATTTAGCTTAGCTTACTCTTAGGAGTTCGCTTGTCAAGTACTGTGTTGATGGTACTTATTTTTGTTATCTATACTTATGTAGGTTCTGAGCCTGGATAGTGACCAGTTCTCTCATCTTCCATCTATGGCTTATTGAGGAGATTCGAGAGGTAGTTGTTGATGCTAGCCATCTTTCCTATTCCTCTTTATCTTTTACTTTGATCTATTTGAGATACAGAGGTTGAGACTTGTATTTATTTCAGTATCTTATATTAGAAGGCTTGTATATATGACAAACAGTCTTTGGAGGATTTTTTAATGGTTAAGATTTTCTTCTTTAACTTTTAAATTGCTTGTTTTTAGATTGTTTCTGCTTTTATTTCCGCATTTAGTGGGTTAGGCTAACTTGTCTAGTGGGAAAGGCCAAGTTACATCATGCTCGGATTTCGGGTCATGATAAATGATATCATAGCCTCAGGTTTATAGGTCTCATGAGTACAAGCCAAGTCTAAGTAGAGTCTTGATGATCGGTATGGGAAAGTCTGTACTTATCTTCGAGAGGCTATGAAGACTGCAAGTAAACTTCTGTTATTCATCCTTTTTATCATGTGAGGTTGTTATAATATTATTGAGTTTCACACATTATTTTGACAGATTTTGAGGACTAGATCTATAATTACTGGTAGAGGTGAGGCAGTCCTCGAGGATGACGTCGGGACCCAAGCTAGGGGTAGAGGTAAAGGCTGAGCTAGGGGCCATGGGCGTGGACAGGTCGCAGGTAAAGGTCGTGCCCGAGGAATGGCACCAACCTGAGGTTAGGCTAGAGAGGCTTCTCCATATCCACGTGTTGAGATTGGTGGGAGCCAGGTCCTTCCTGAGGTCGCAACGCCATTGTTTCAAGATACTTTGTTGAGGATGTTGGGTGTACTAGAGGGCCTTATTCAGGGTGCTGCAGGTATGCCACAGGGCTCACAGACCAGAGTTGGAGCACAGACTTCAGAGCAACATGAGGCTCCCATGGTTAAGGGTCCAATAAGTTAGCCACCCATGGGCCCTATGGTTGATAAGGGTGGAGTGCAGAAAGAGAGATCTCAGGATGCACTCACACTTATGATGAAAAATAACAAGCAGCATCAATATGAGAGGCTTTGAAAGATAGACCCAATGCAGTTTCATAGTGGGAAGACTGAGGATGCACATGAGTTTTTGACTACGTGTAGGGAATTATTAGAGATAGAGGAGTTGGTTGAGAAACATGGGGTCTGCTATGCTACACTTCAGTTGCATGGGCCAGCTCAAGAGTGGTGGAGGGTGTATTTGAGTGCTAGACCAGTGGGGTCACAGTAGGTTACTTGGGATGAGTTTGTTGTTGCCTTCTATGAACGCTTTGTCCCTTAGAGTGTGAGGAAGGAGATTCGGTCATGGTTTGAGAATTTGAGGCAAGATAGCCTCATAGTTACTGACTATGAGACCCATTTTTACCAATTGTCGAGATATGTTATGGTCATCCTTCTTGATGAGACAGAGTAGGTTCGCAGATTTGTATGAGGACTAGATTATTCTATCTGTACATAGGTGTTTCAAGCTACCCGAGAGGGGGATTTCTTTAAGTACATCATGGGTTCCGCTAAGGAGGCAGAGTTGATAAAGAGAGAGAGGAGTTCGAGGACCTCAAGAGGGCCCGTGCTTCTGGTAAGTTTTTAGGTACCTCATCTAGAGGTAGAAGTTCTTAAAGAGAAGGTGGTTCCTTTCAGTGTAGAGGGCCAATTCAGGTTTGTATGCTAGCTTCTAAGGGTGGCCAGACATCGTATGAGTCAGGGTCATCAGGGATCACAATAGAGGATAATGGGCTGGGGTAGTCAGATGAGTTCATCCGATTCAGCACATCAGTATTCAGTATTGAGATCTTGTTTGGTTGTGAGGATCTTGTCTATTTGATTCATTATTTCCCATTACAGGTTCACACCAGTCCACAACACATTTATTCTACTCTAGTGAGAGCATCAGTACCACTGGCTCGGGGTCAAAGCAAGGCTTAGGCACATTGAGGTGGTCGTACACTTGGTAGGAGGTGCTAGTGGAGATATAGTACCACATGGTGTAGGTAGAGGCACCATGCAGACTTGTGAAGGTAGGGGAGCTCAGTGTTATGCTTTTCTATAGAGACCCGAGGCTAAGACTTTTAATGCAGTTATTATAGGTATCATCCCAGTTTGTCATCGACCCATATCTGTGTTATTTGATCCTGGATCTACATTCTTCTATGTGTCTACCTATTTTGCATCCGGTTTTTGATTTGAGTTGTGATCGCATTCTCATGCCTATTTATGTTTCTACACCCGTAGGTGATTCCTTAGTAGTGGATTGAGTATATCAATTATGTCTTATTTCTTTAGCCGAGTATGACACTTGGGTAGACATGATTATTTTGGAGATGGTAGACTTTGATATGATATTGGCTACGGATTGGTTTTCTCCTTATCTTGTTATTCTTGATTGCTATGATAAGACCATGACTTTAGCATCCGAGAAAGGCCAATGTGGTGGCCAATACTTTGAGTAGGAAGGCTACTAGTATGGGGAGTCTTGCCGCGATTAGTGTTGACATGAGACCCTTGGATAGGGATGTGCAAAGGTTAGCCAACAGATCTATCCGATTATGGGTATCTGAGGAGAGTGGAGGCTTTATTGCTTTCATTGAGGCCCGATCTTCACTAGTTGAGCAGATTTGGAAGCGATAGTGGGATGATGAGAAGTTGTGTCTCATTCGAGACAAGGTGATGAGGGGAGAGGCTAGGGAGGCCAAAATTGATTCAGAGGGGGTTTTGGGGATTGAAGGTAGGATTTGTGTGCCCTAGGTTGGTGATTTGATCAGATTAATTCTAGATGAGGCTCATTGTTCCAGATATTCTATTGACCTGAGTGCAGCAAAGATGTATCATGATCTTAGCCAGCACTATTGGTGGTGTGGGATAAAGAGGGACATTGCAGAGTTTGTGTCCAATTGTTTGACTTTCCAGCAGGTTAAGTATGAGCACCAGTGGCCTAGAGATGTGAGTCAGAGGATGTCTATTCCTATTGGAAATGGGAAATGATCACCATGGACTTCGTTGTGGGTTTACCTACCATCGTGTGTGATTATAATTCTATATGGGTGTTTGTTGACAGATTGACCAAGTCCGCCCACTTCATCCCAGTTAAGGTAAGGTACACGGCGGATAAGTTAGTCAGGTTGTATATTAGTCAGATTGTTCTGCTTCATGGTGTACTAGTATCCATTATTTTGAATCGGGGTTCAGTGTTTACTTCATACTTTTGGCAGGTATTACAACATTGGCTGGGTACTAGGCTTGATATGAGCACAACTTTTCACCCAAAGAACGACAGACAATCTAAGCAGATGATTCAGGTATTATAGGATATGCTTAGGGCCTGTGTTATTTATTTTGGTGCTAGATGGTATCAACATTTGCCCTTAGTAGAGTTTTCCTACAACAACAGTTATCACTCTAGTATTCATATGTCTTAATTCGAGGCATTGTATGGTAAGAGGTGTCGATCTCCCATCGGGTGATTTGATTTAGCTGAGATGGATTCTCTAGACAAGGATTCACATAGAGATGCTATGGAGAAAGTTCGTATGATTTAGGGTAGACTCTTGATTACCTAGAGTAGGCATAAGAGCTATGTAGATAGGAGAGTTTGACCCTTGGAGTTCATGGAGGGTGACCATGTTTGGCTCCGAGTATCATGCATGAAGGGAGTCATGTAGTTTGGGAAGAAGGGAAAGCTTAGACCTTAATTCATTGGATCATATGAGATTTTAGGGTAAGTGGGAGAGGTGTCTTATAGAATGGCCTTCCCACCTAGCTTATCAGCTGTGCATTCGGTATTTCATATTTTCATGCTCCAGAAGTATGATTCGAATGAGTCTCATGTGATTTCTCTTGATTCGGTGGAGTTGGGTCCAGATTTGATGTTTGAGGAGGAGCTCATAGTCATTCTTGACAGACAGGTCTGTAAGGTTAGGACCAAGGAGATAGTTTCAGTGAAGGTCCTGTGGAAGCATCGTACAGTTGGAGAGGCTACTTGGGAGACAAAGTCCAATATACGTGCCCGATACCCACAACTTTTTGAGACTTCAGGTACTTCCTTTACTTTATTTTTGAAGATGAACATTGTTTTTAGTGGTGGATAATGTAATGACCCTAGAGGTCATTTTTGGATTTTTTCATGAAATGACCATTTTTTCCCTACATTTAGTTGCCTTGAGTTGTTTCTAATTAGTATCGAGTGTTGGTTTTGAGAAAATTCTATGAAAAAATTGGGTTTTGAAAATTTTGAGTTTTTATAAGCTTTAATTGTTTAAAAGTGGTATTTTAGGTCAACCGGAGCTACGAGTCTCAGAATGGAATTTCGTTAATTCTTGCAACTCCGAAATGGGCAAATTGGTCTAGGAGAGTTTACGTAATCAAAATTAGGGTTGTAACAAGGAATTGAAGTCTTGAGTTGGGAGTTTGATGAATTTTAGGCCAAGGTTTGACTTGGGTAAACTTTGGGAGTTTTGACGTTCGACATAAAATTTCAACCACTCTGTTGTATTTGGGAGATGGTTCTGGTCTAAAAGAAGTGTTATTTGAATTTTTGGAAGTCTTGAGCTCGTTTTGATATTTTGGAGGCCTAAGTTAGTTTAGTTGTGACTTTTTTGAGTTTTGGGTCAAGGAGACCTCGAATTTAAATTCTGATGGTTCCATTAAGTCCGAAATGTCAAAATTAGAATGGTAGCGTATAAGGTTTGTGTTTTCGGAATTCTGAACGAATCCCGAGGATTGATTTTGAGAGTTGAGACTTGGTGAAACTACTGCGTTATCTACTATCTGGTGGAGATGTTTTTATTCTTCAAGATTACGTAGGCCTAATCGTGATTGTGAAGATTCATTTGGTTAGGCATCGCGATCAAGAGGCCTTTTTCGCGATCGTGAGGGTCTGCTTTAATGAGTTGACTAGTTTTCTCTTCGCGATCACAAATGGGGACGCCACGATCCTGATAAGCAAGGCCTGGTCAGACTCAAAATTCCCAAAAGTTGGGATTTTATTCCATTCCACCATTTTTGAACCCTAAAAGCTCGGTGGAGGTAAATACCTCGAGGATCATTTTCTAAAAAATTCCTAATTTTGGTTCGTTTTCAAAATTAGGTATTTCGGCTTGTTCAGGTCAGTTTTGGCCCGTGTTCAATGTCAAATTGGGTATCAGTAGACTTATATTCTTATTGGGATTACTTATTTAAATATATTATCTTAATTCGAAATGTTGACAAAAGGTTAAAGCTAAGATTCCGAAGTAGTTCGAGATTAAAGTCGAGGCAAGTGAATTTCTAAATCTATGTTTAAGCTTGTAGGATCATATATTCGTGTTTTACGTGTTTGAAAGGTATGAAAAGTGATTTTGGGGATTAGTTGAGTTTATTTGATGTTTAAACGGATTGACATTGAAATAAGGGGTAATAGATGACAAATGAGAGAATTTATGCATGTTGTGCTTGATACAAATTGGTACTTGACTTATTTTGAATACTTGAATATGCTGTTATGATATGAGTTGTGAATTTTTTATATTATCCTTCCATAATTGTATTTATATGGACATTGCCTATTTTCATTGGTTCCGATACTTTGATATAAAATTTGATTCGAGGATTATGCCGAAGGAAAATGGTTCCTACGAGAAATGATTTATGTCGAAGGAAAATGGTTCTAGCGATGCCGAAGGGAAATGGCTCCGGTGAGAGATGATTTATGCCGAAGAAAATGGTTCTGATTGATACACGGTCCATGTGTGGCTCCCATGGGTTCCAGCCGCTAGTCAGCGGATGTGTATCATTTAGGATAGACATGCGTCACTATATGTGACATTGCATTGCATTTCATTGCATCATACTTATTTTTCCATTTTGGACTGTTTTACCTCTAATACTCATTTGATCTGTATTATTGACTGATGAGATCCTATTTGATATTTGGGTTGCTCTTTTGTGGAGACTTATATGTATACTTGTACAGTGCTGTTAGAACTGTTAGACTGGGCTGATCTCTGTGTAGGTTGTAGTCTGGGGGTTGGAGGTATGACAGGAGTACGTGTATCTTAATTAGCTTAGCTTAGTCATAGTCGTTCGCTTGCTAGGTACCATATCGGTGGTACTCACCCTTGCTATCTACACTTGTGTAGGTTTTGATCCCGGACAGTGACTAGTTCTCTCATCTTCCATCAGTGTCTTATTGAGGAGATTCGAGAGGTAATTATTGATGCCGACCATCTTTTCTATTCCTCTTTATTTTTTACTTTGATCTATTTGAGATAGAAAGGTTGAGACTTGTATTTATTTCAGTATCTTATATTAGAAGGCTTGAACATATGAAAACCAGTCTGTGGGGGATTTTGTAATGATTAAAAAATTTTGATTTGATATTTAAATTGCTTATTTTTAACTGTTTCAGCTTTTATTTCCGCATTTAATGGGTTGGACTGACTTGTTCGGTAGGAAAGGACAAGTGTCATCACGCTTGAATTTTGGGTCGTGATAACCTGTGTCGAAAATTCCAATATTGATTCCATCAAAAGGTCCATTTAAGCTCTCCGAAATTATATCCCAAAATTGAACACAATTTTGGACTCAAAACATAGGAAACTAAGACATGCTGCAATTTATCCAAAAGCTCAACAAAAAAGAGACAAGGCAAACCCTTCGAAAAGGAATTTACCTTAAACCAGCAATCTCTGATGCACTCCGAACACCTTCACATATAGCCCCAAATAATTCAAACACATAGAACTTGGAATTACCTGATTTGGATCTCTAAAACTCGAGATATTGTGTTTTGAATATTGAAAGTGATGATGAAATTGATAGTGATCTTTATTAAAAGACCATTCAAAAGCCTTCCACGAACGTGGGCCCCGTGGCCGCAATTGCGATGGTCAACCAAACCTGGTTAACCATGGCCCTTCTTCGCGAATCTAGTGATCCTTCCGCATATACAAAGGGTCAGGTCTCAGGTCTCCACGAATGACGCAAATGTGGTAGGTCATCTCATTAAACTCCGAGAAAGCAGCCTAGCACGGCAGCCAAGGAAACAAGGCCTCCACGAACGTGGCATGAAGACCGCGAATGCGAAGGGTTTCTTGCAGCAATTGATGTACATTAGCTGGTTAAGCCCTACTTTAAAATCTCCGATAAGGTATTCTAGATTCGTTCAGAACTCCGTAGGTATAAACGAGATATGCTACCCCATCAAATTCAACATTCTGGACTCAACAGTTTCGTCAAAACTTTCAATTGAGCTCGTTTTAATAAAAAGTGGGTCCCACACCCAAGCCCTATTTTAAGATAAATTCCACAAAGAGTCTCGAGAATAGTTCGAAGGCCTCGAGATCCACATGAAAAGTCCTTTTAGACAAAACTTGACATTTTTGAGCTAATGGAACCGTCAGAATTGCATTTCAACTTAAGTCAAATATTCAAGTTTCAAAAGCTCCAAAACACATAAACTTGTACAGAATCCAAATGAATGACCAGGTAATCGAATTGACAGTTCCAGCAAGTCATAAATAACTTGGGATTGCTATAAAAATGCCTAAATGGCGAAAAGAAGACAATAATAAGAAAATAATATGGAGGGTCATTACAAAAATAATATTTGATGTCCAAGTGGGTCCTCCCATAAATGAGTTATATTCTTATTATTTATTGTTCAATAATATTATAGCTCTTGAAAAATACATTCAATTTTATAAAAGTTCCTAACATATTCTTATTAAAAGATCATTTTCAAATGAAAGATACCTAATTAAAAAGATTGATGGCATCACCAAGGCTTTATTTTATAATACAACCAAATTATATAAAAGAAGATATAACTACACTTGTATATTCGCCCATCAATATAATAGTTGATAAATATAGATTCTTTTTATGTATTTAGCTAACAAATATAATTAGTTTTAGTCTCCCGGGTATATGTGTAATTTTTTCTAAAAGGAATTAGGTTGATTGCAATAATATATTTGTTTATTTGTGTAATTCATATATTGTTTTTGTTATATATCTAGATTAGTCTTCTCTCGTATATGATTTTCTTGAGTTATTTATTGTAATTAATTTCAACAATTCTTGAAAATAAATTGGAGTTAGTTATCTTTTTCTATTTTCATGATGAGTGACAACAACAATTATTTCACGCAATACATAAAATTGATACCAAATTATATATTTGTGATTGGCTGAAACTACCAAATTTATGTCCCTCAGTATATTGAAGGAACCTATCATTATCAATAACACCATATTAGTTAGTAAATGATCATCACTATAAAGACTTCTCTTAATTATTATGGTGTAGACTATGAAACTATCATAGCTTAAAAAGATGATGATCCTATAGAATTGACAAAATAATTTTGATAGACCAACTATATATAGAAATTACACCAAGGAATATGTCTTTCATTGAGAAAGAATAGGAGGTAAAAACAGAACTCCTTATTCCTATTCTTATCTGGCTTCTTTCTTATTTGCTTTTACTGAGCCGAGGGTCTCTCGGAAACAGCCGTCCTACCTTGGTAGGAGTCAGGTCTGCGTATACTATACCCTCTCCATACCCCACATTGTGGGATTTCACTGGGTCGTTGTTGTTGTTGTTGTTGTTGTTGTTGTTGTATTAATTTATTATACAAAATTAAAATAATAATGATGATAATATTAGAAAATAAATACATAACTTATATTTTACGCATTTTATTCATAGCGCATAAGTTAGTAATTGATATGCTATAGATATTGTTCTGATTATTTATATATTAAAATTGATTTTTGACGACATAATTAAGAATAATCAAATTATTAACCACATTATTGTAATGACCCTCCAGCTCATTTTCTTCATTCTCCAATATTTTCAGTGTTTAGAATTTTTCTGCAACGACCCTAAGTCATTTATGACTTGCTGTCACAGATAGTTCAGGCCGTTCGTTTGGATTTTTTGCCCATTTCCTTGTGCTAGATCTTTTATAACTTGAAAAGTTGACTTTGGCTATAAATTCAGGTAAACGATCTCATAATAGAATTCTGACGGTTCTATCAGTTCTAGAATGGCCAAATTATGCTAGAAGCATGGTCGGGATGAGTATCGACGCAATTGGTACGAGTTTAGGACCATTTGGTGCTTTTACCTTTGAAATTTGGCCTATGATTGACTTTGATCAATATTTTTGGAAAAGGCACTCGGGTGAAAATTTTGACATCATGGTTAGTTCTAGAATGTTGATTTTGGTCTAGAACTTCCATTTGTTCTCTTTCTGAGGCTTCCGATCTAATCCCGAGGCCAGTTGTGAAAATAGGCTCAAAATGGCACTTGGGTGTGGGACTCACCTTTTTTAGTAATGACCTCATGTGGAAATTTGTGTCTGCACCATTGAGACTGGAATATCGTATTTAGTGGGGTAGCATATCTTATTTGTGCACACGGGGTTCCGAACGTATCCAGAGCACCCGTCGAAGCTTTTTCAAACCTCGAGTTTGAGCTGGTGCACCTTGAGTTGCTCTCCGCGATCACAGACCTGGTCCCCGCATTTGCATAAAAAAAGGAGCCTAACCTCCGCGTTCGCAGAGAAGGATGAGGTTAGCCCTCCGCATTCGCGGAACTGTTCCCTGCCTTTGCGGAGGTCTGTTGAGTAGTCTTTTAATTAAGACCATCAACCATTCCTCAACCGGACTTCATATATTGTTCATGTGATTTTGGGAGCTAGAAAGCTCCAAATTGTGCAATTCAAGGGTCCAACTTCAAGAGCATTTCGCGAGAAATCTGTTGGTGAGATCGTAATGGCAGACCTGGTCCCCGCATTTGCAGAGAAAAAGGAGCCTAACCTCCGCGTTCGTGGAGAAAGATGAGGTTAGCCCTCTGCGTTCGCGGAACTGTTCCCTGCCTTTGCGGAAGTCTGTTGAGTAGTCTTTTAATTAAGACCATCAACCATTCCTCAACTGGACTTCATATATTGTTCATGCAATTTTGGGAGCTACAAAGCTCTAAATTGAGCGATTCAAGGGTCCAACTTCAAGAGCATTTCGCGAGAAATCTGTTGGTGAGATCGGAATGGTAGGGGAGGTTTCGCGTGAGGTAAAATCTTGAATTTACCAGTTTTTCATATCATTTTCAAGTATGATTTGCTATGAATTTTAGAATTCGATTTTGTGAGCGTTTCAACTTCATTTTCAGCGATTCTTGGGCTAAGTTGTGGGATTTTTCGCAAGGAACATTGTAGTATGATTAGTTTCATTCATTGAAGCTTTGTTTGAGGTAAATTCCATCCCTACGGGGCTGTCCTCTTTCTTAAATTCTCCATTAACGGTGAAAATTATACACGAGCCATTTTCCTTGATATTGATCCTCGGAATGTGTTGTAATTTGGAACACAAGTTTATTAAGCTCAAATTCACCTTTTCATGGAGTCAAATTCGGGACTCTTAAAGTGGGTCCCACAATCTTATTTTAGATATAATTTTGGATCCGTCTCCGAAAAATATGAATTTGGTATCAAAATGTATGTATTGATGAGGTGGTTAGTATTTTATTAGCATGGTGGCAATTGGAGTATTTTTTAGGTTAGGAACTTCAAATTGGAGGATTTAGAGCGCGCGTGTTCAACTTCGAGGTAGGCTACGGTCTCCTTGATTTGACTGAACTCTATTAGATAACGTGTAGTATATTTTGCATATGGCTTAGGTGAGTATTTGCTGAGATTAGCATTCTCCTCATCTGATTCCGTTTTCTTATTCTCGGGTGAGCTTTAGGCTAGAATAGTCCCATGACATCCTTATATTAGGTTGTGGGCCTTGGTTGTGGTATTGACTTAGCATTATTATCCCGTTTGGGATTGTTGTTGATGGCCTTAGGCTAGGTTTGAAACTTAGGCACTTTATCATGTGGTTATTTCCCTCTAAGCTAGGCATAGCTTTCGATAGGGCTTATTATGGATAGGTTACCCTTTTATGCTAGTTCCTGAGACCTCTGGGGCTCGTCGTAGCCGTAGGTTTGGCTTAGCTGTGCTGGTTGGGAGCTGAGGTGGCTTATTTTTGAGTAAGGCATCATACCTAAAGATATTTATCCCTCTTTATAATTTCAAGCCATGCCTCGAGTTTCCCGCTTTTTTTAGCGGTAGGCTTATGATGTCATCTTATCTATTATCTATTGTTGGGCCCGAGGCCGTATCCAAGGAGCGATCGGATCTACTTTAGTCCCTTGACTTGTTTGTGTGCTAGGACCTGGTATTTCCTTATGGTTGCGTGTATCTTGTTTGGATGCTAGTGATGGCATGCTTGCTTTGTCTGAGCATATTCACTCATTTTGTGGTACGATCCCGATATTGACATTGGAATTTTCACTACTACTTTTTGAGAAGTCGTTCTCTCATTTTTACTAATTAAAACTGGTTTTAACGAGATTTGTACCACCTAGATACTTGATCGTTGGTTTTGGAAACTTATGAGGCGTCGGGTATGTTCTCTTTTTTCTACTTGAGGCATCTGGGATGCGCTTAATTTTACATGGCTATTCGCCGCGTCGATGCCCTTTCTTAGCCCATCGATGCCCCTGGTTTTACTCTTGCTAGCTGAGCCATGCCCCTAGGAGTTTACTAGATGGGTGGGCGGCCCCTTTTCAGGGTGCTCATGGTTGAGGTTACTAATATACTTATATTCGGCGCGGCAACGCCCTTTCTCCATCGGCTTGGATACTCACTCTCTCCAGTAGCACTATAGGGATGCTATTTGTCTATGTAAGATCTGGTTTGGGCCCAGTCAGTGCATATGGACTTTTCGTATCCCCTATGGGCCCCTCTAGCTAGTGCACTACTGAACTGGATAAGGGAGTCGCATGGGTCCCGCCTAGCAAGCTGGGGGCCAGGGTGGATCTATACACTTATTGTTGTTATTGTTCTGTGAGATCCACCGATGATGTCACTGGTTTTTACTACAAATTTGCATTCATTAGCTTCGCCTATCACTAGCATATTTGTATGGTGTAGTGCCCTGATTTTATGGGGGATGGGAGTATGTTTGTCATTGTTTGTACCTTTCGGGGGTATGGGCGTTTGGCCGGTTATTATCTGATTATACTTGTTTTTATGTCTTGTTGTACTTGTAGCTGGTACCTTTGGTTGTATTGATAGATGGTTTACGTGGGATTTGAGTTGGATTATGGTTGGTAATTCCTGCTAGGCATAGTTGAAATAGTTTCTCGGTGATTATATGGTTAGAGGTTGTCAGTTGGCACTGTATTTTCATTAGCAGACTCCTATGATGCCTTCTTCCCCTTAATAGGTTGTTGGATTGCATTTCAAGTGCGTTCTTTGATTCTATTTCTTTATCTATGTTTCCAATCTTCTTGCCTTATCTTTCTGTCATTATTGTAATAATTTCTGATTAGTTACTTGTGCAGTGTTTACCTGATTATATATTAATTATACTTTTCTTTATCTATGAAGCTCAGTCGGCCTATGCCTACTAAGTACCATTTATTTGGTACTCATACTACACTTTTGCCCTCTGCAGATCATAGTACGAGTTATCGTTGTTGATTTGGACTAGTGCGGAATAGCTTCTGACTTGGAGATTTGGTGAGCTCCTCACATTCGGAGTTGCCGATTTCCATCCATGCCAAATTAGGAATAGTCTTTACTTGATTTCGAAAACTGTTTGTACTCATATTGTATTGTAAAAGCCTTGTACTTCTATTTTGATTTATATGCTCGATTATTGACTGATGTCCGGTCTTGAGGTGGTTTCTTGTATTTATTTCAGTGTCCTCTTTCTTCTTATTAGTACCTACTTTTCATGTCGATTAAAATGGTCGTTCAAGGGATCACGTTGAACATTATTAGTGCTTATGCGCCGCAAGTGGGCTTACGCGAGGAGGATAAGAGGCGCTTTTGGGAGGATTTGGACGAGTTAGTGGGAGGCATACCACCTACTGAGAAGCTTTTCGTGGGAGGGGATTTCAATGGGTACATCGGTTCTATTCCTGGAGGGTATGATGATGTGCATGTGGGCTTTGGCTTCGGGGACAGAAATGGAGGAGGAATCGCACTTTTGGATTTCGCAAGAGCTTTCGGGTTGGTAATAGCCAACTCGAGTTTCCCAAAGAAGGAAGACCACTTGATAACCTTCCGTAGTTCAGTGGCTAAAACGCAGATAGACTTTTTACTCCTTAGGAAGGATGATAAAGGTTTGTGCAAAGACTGTAAGGTCATCCCGATCGACAACCTTACAACCCGGCATAAGCTCTTAGTGATGGATTTAGGGATCAAGATAACAAGGACGAGGAGGGTCGGGGAAGAACGACCTAGGATCAGATGGGGGAGTTTGACAACGGTTAGTGCCCTATAGATGGGAGAGAAATTGAAGGATATGGGGGCCTGGGATAGCAGTGGGGATGCGAACGGTATGTGGGATAAGACAGCTAGTTGTATTAGGGCTGTAGCAAGGGAAGTGTTAGGAGTCTCGACAGGTAGTCGTAGTTGACATCGAGGGGATTGGTGGTGGAATGGAGAAGTACAAGAGAAAGTGAAAGCAAAGAAAGTAGCATATGCTAAGTTGATGGAGAGAAAGGATGAGGTGGAGAAGTGGACGAATGGGGAACTGTATAAGATAGCGAGGAAGGAGGCGAAGTCGGCGGTTGCAACGGCAAAAACGACAGCTCTTGAACGCCTTTATGCTGAACTGGAAGAGAAAGGCGGGGACAGGAAATTATTCAAGATAGCTAGGGCCCGGGAGAGAAAGGCACGAGATGTGGATCAAGTGAAGTGCATTAAAGACGAACACAGAAAAGTGTTGGTAGAGGAGACCCTTATCAAACAAAGATGACAGTCATACTTCCATAAACTTATGAATGACAAAGGGGACAGAGAAATTGTGTTGGGAGATTTGGAATATACAGGGAGTAGTCACTATATTGGAGGTTGTAGGAGTATTACGGACGATGAGGTTAAAGAGGCCGTTCGTAGGATGCGCTGGGGAAGAGCGACCGGACCTGACGAGATCCCTGGACAATTTTGGAAGAGTGCGGGCTCGGTAGGTTTGGAATGGCTGACTAGGTTATTTAATGTCATCTTTACGATGGCAACGATGCCCATAGAATGGAGGTCGAGCATCATGATCCCTCTATACAAAAACAAGGGGGATAGCCAGAGTTGCGACAACTATAGAGGTATCAAGCTTCTAAGCCATACTATGAAAGTGTGGGAAAGAGTGGTGGAGATGAGGGTGAGAAGAGGCGTCTCTATTTCAGAGAACCAGTTTGGATTTATGCCGGGACGCTCAACTACGGAAGCCATCCATCTTATGAGGAGACTAATGGAGCAATATAGGGAGAGGAAGAGAGACTTGCATATAGTATTCATCGACTTAGAAAAGGCCTACGATAAAGTCCCACGAGAGATACTATGGAGATGTTTGGAGGCTAAAGGTGTACTTGTAGCGTACATAAGGGTGATCAAGGACATGTACGAGGGTGCCAAAACCAGGGTAAGGACAGTAGGAGGGGATTCAGAACACTTTCCAGTTGTGATGGGGTTGCATCAAGGATCAGCTCTTAGTCCGTTTCTATTTGCCTTGGTGATGGATGTATTGACGCGACAAATTCAAGGTGAGGTGCCATGGTGTATGCTTTTTGTGGACGACATAGTCCTCATCGATGAGACTCATAGCGGAGTTAACGCTAGGCTGGAAGATTGGAGACGCATCTTGGAGTCTAAAGGGTTTAAGTTGAGTAGGACCAAGACAGAGTACCTAAAGTGCCAGTTCAGTGAGACTCCTCAAGAGGTTGGTGCGGAAGTTAGGCTCGGGGACCAAGCCATCCAAAAGAGAAGTAGTTTTAAGTACCTTGATTCTATCATGCAAGGCAGCGGGGAGATCGACGAGGATGTCACACATCGTATTGGGGCAGGATGGATGAAATGGAGGCTCACCTCCGGTGTGTTATGTGACAAGAAGGTGCCACCACGACTTAAGGGCAAGTTCTACAAAGTGGTGGTTAGACCAGCTATGTTATATGGGGCGGAGTGTTGGCCAGTTAAGGTCTCACACGTGTAAAAGATAAAAGTTGCCGAGATGAGAATGTTGAGATGGATGTGTGGGCATACCAGGAGCGACAGAATTAGAAATGAGGCTATTCGAGACAAGGTAGGAGTGGCCCCGGTGGAAGACAAGATGCGTGAAACGCGACTGAGATGGTTTGGGCATGTGAAGAGGAGAGTCCCAGAGGCACCAGTGCGGAGATGTGAGAGGTTGGCCATGGATGATTTCAGAAGAGGTAGGGGTAGGCCGAAGATATATTGGGGAGAGGTGATCAGACAGGACATGGCGCATTTACGACTTACTGAGGACATGACCTTAGATAGAAGGGTGTGGAGGACACATATCAGGGTAGAAGGCTAGTACATAGTGACATTATTCCCCCTTATCCGTAGGCGTATTAACGCACTATGATTTCTTGTACTCTGATTTAGGTTATTTATGTTATGTATGTTATGTTATCTTATGTTATTTATGGTATTTATGTTATTATTTGACGATATCTACTGTTTTTGGTGCTTTGATTATACTATTGTTTGGAACTCTTCCGTTATCTACTTTTCTACTTTTAATATTCTTGTCTGACCTTTTTTTTCCTATGCTTCTATTGAGCCGAGGGTCTTTCGGAAAAACAGTCGTCCTACATTGGTAGGAGTCAGGTCTGCGTACACTTTACCCTCCCCAGACCCCACGATGTGGGATTTCACTGGGTTGTTGTTGTTGTAGAACCTACTTTTCATATTTATTTATTAATCTTTCGCTTGATAGGCCATTTCCTCTAGTTTCAGGCTAAGAGTCAAGGGTTAGGCTTACCTACTGGTGGTGTTAGTAGGTGCCATCACGATCTTGAGAAATTAGATCGTGACAATTATTTACCTTAAACAACACCGAAATACTAATTTTGCTTATTTAAAAAGGGGAGAAAATATATAAATTAGAGAGCATGAGAGAAAATTAGAGATTCAAACTTTTTTTAGACTTTTATTGTTCCCATCTGTAGACATTCACACTCTCCGGTAAGTAGTCAATGAACCCGCATACAAAAGCACTGACTATTTTGTCAAAGCGATGCTCCCCTTCCCCTACATTTATTACAACTCGGCAAATTTTTAGTCTTCTCTATGAAGATATTGTAACGTGCGTGTATATATATATATATAACAATCTATAGCTAATAACAATGAATAACAATGATTGTTATAAGCATAGGCGGCTCTACATAATTGGAGGTCTAAAGTGAAATTTTAATTAAAGGTCTAGAATTCAAATAAGCTCCATATGTATTTTTTTTATTCCGATGCAAATTATTTCTTATCATCTTTTTTATAAATAATTTATTTAAATACCTTTTTCAGTTATTAGTTTTAGGTAAGATTTTATCAATTCAACGCTGAAAAATATCTTTTTACTGAGGCAATCATTATATAAATTATTAACACAGTTCTATAAGTAATAAGTTGACAATATTTTTTAAAAAATAAGAGTTAGAACCATAGAATCTGATTCAAGAACTTGATAACTTAATATACCTACTTTAATAAATTTGCTGTAATGGTTGAAAAATTAAGAAGAAATAAAATAAATTGTAATTCACTTTGTTCAACAATTTTTGACTGTTGATTTATATTTTTGATAGAGTATTACTCTAACTTATCAAAGATTTGAATAAAGAGAGTGCAAAAGGAGTTTAAAAATATAAATAATGTGAGTGTTAGCGAGGAGAATATAGGAAGACTAAACAATATTTTCTTGATTTTGTCTATTTGAATGGGGTTAAGGAGAATAGCATAATATAATTTTTTTTAAAGAATGTACTTTTTATCATGAATAATTAATTTTTTCTATGAAAAAATTAAAACATAATTTGTTATTGGTAAAAATTTGAGGCCCCTTTATATGCCTTAAATTTTATAAGCAAGAGGTTATAAGATGGGGTTTAAAAAAGTAAAGAAGACTTTTATAATTTATGATCTTGAATTAAAGATATGTAGAATTTATTCAAATATTATTTAATATTATGATTTTAAACATGCGTGGAAAGTCAAAGTAATAAATGCCATTAAAGCATTTGACCAAATACTTTGATTTGTATTGAAAAATCGTTTGGCAATAGACAAATTTATTCATAACGAAATATTGCAATTAATGCTAATAAAATATATAATATTTTTTTTTTACTAAAATTAATAGCATATGTTAGAAAAAAATAAAATGCTTCTTATTGTTGTTGATATATCAATAACAAAAAATGGTCAAAATGTCCTTAAAGTATGTAAAATGAATAAAAATATTTTTAATTAATAGTCTTGCCCAAAACTATTCTTGTTGTCAATAATTTGTTCCAAAAATGCCCTCATTGCTAATAGTTTGGTCCAGAAATCTCCTATTGTAACTTCATGGGTCAAACATGCTCTTTTCCTGATAAATATATTAATGTTTTTTCCTTTTTAAATATATTCTATTTCTAATAAAAATATTGATTTTAAAGAACTTTATTCTTGTTTTTTTTCTTTTAAAATCACATTAACTAATAAATAAGTAGGAAATAGTCTTTTTTAAAAAAGAATATCTCATTTTAACAATTTAAATAGATTAACTCCATGTACCTTTTTAATTGATAATATAGGTCATATATATAAGATCACAGTAACCCCATCATTAATTTTCATTTAGATAACGATAAAAGATTTCTAATAAAATAGAAAATATTTTTGTTTCTTAATATTTTATGAATTGAATTAGGATAAGCATTTCATAATAAAAATATAATCATCATTAGGAAAAGAATGTGTTTGAAAAGAAAAGAAATAATATATTTATTTGGAAAAAGATATTTTGACCCATTAAGTAACAATAAGGGCATTATTGGACCAAGACGGTATGGCTCAGAATATTGATATTCCTACTTGGAAGTGAAAAAATTTGAATATGGACTTCATCATAGGTTTTCCTCCTACATGTCGAAAATATGATTCTATATGGGTGATTGTGGATCGAATGACTAAGTCGACACATTTTTTTTCGGTTAAGACTTCCTACAGCAGAAGATTATGCTAGACTTTACATTCGGGAGATGGTGAAATTGTATGGGTCCCATTTTCTATCATCTCAGACAAAGGTACTCAATTCACATCTCACTTTTGGAGATTATTTCAGAAAGGCCTTGGTACTCAGGTTAATCTTAGCATGAATTTTCATCCATAGACAGATGACCAAGCTGAATGGACTATTCAAACTTTAGAAGATATGTTGAAAGCTTGCGTGATTGACTTTAAAGGTATCTGAGACAATCATTTACCTTTGATTGAGTTTTCTTATAATAACAGTTACCACTCTAGTATTCAGATGGCTCAATATTTGAGGCGCTCTATCATACGAGGTATAGGTCTCCTAAAGGGTGGTTTGAGATTGGTGAAGTGGCCTTGATAGGGTCGATTCAGTTCATAAGGCTATGGAGAAAGTTTGACTTATTAGAGAAAGGTTGAAGACTACCCAGAGTAGGAAGAAATCTTATGCTGATGTGAGGAGAACAAAACTTGAATTTGAAATTAATGATTGAGTTTAGCTGAAAATTTCACCTATGAAGGGTATGATGAGGTTTGTTAAGAAAGGAAAGATTAGCCTAGATATGTTGGCCCTTATAGAATTTTGAGGTATTTTGTCAAGGTGGCATATGAGTTAGATTTGTACACATAGTTGAAAATAGTGCACTCAGTGTTTCATGTGTCCTTGTTGAAGAAGTGCATTGGTGATCCGACTACAATTATGCTTTTAGAGAGTGTCACTGTAAAGAAAAGTCTCTCTTACAGACAAGTCCCAATTGAGATTCTTGACCATCGGGTTCGTAAGTTGAGAAACAAAGAAATCACTTCAGTGAAAGTGCTTTGTAGGAATCAGTTAGTTGGGGAGCTACTTGGGAAGCCGAAGCTGATATGATATCCATCTATCCCCATTATTTCCTTCTAGTTCAGTTCCAGCATGAGATAATAGTTCCTCCATGATACTCTTTTTCAGAATCATATCCCTCAGTTATTTTCATGTCAGACAGTTATTCTCATGTTTTAGTGTGCATGCATGTTCATGAGATCAGTTAAGTATTTATGTTTTAGTTCGTAGTAAGTCACTCCTTCATTTTTCAATATTTAGCTTCAATGTTGGATTGTTGATCTTTTCCTACTTTTTCATGCCTAGTTTGACACCATTCAAAGATGAATGTTTCCAAAGGGGAGATATTATAATATTCTAAAAGTTCCTAGCTTAGATCAGATCAAAAAGAGGTTCAGGAATATGCAAAAATATTTTTGTTGATGTACACAGAAAGTTGCATTTACAGAAATTATTTACGACCCGTATAAAGTATCTCGGACCGTAGATGTCACCCGTGGATTGGACTTCAGAAATTGAATATTGGGCCTAAAGTTTATGTGAGGCTTTATAACCCGTATAAGTTTTTAGAAACCATACACCTAGTTGTAGACCATCTTCAATAACTTTTAAAAATATCTTGAACAAGACGAAGGTTTTTTATGAGTCGTAAAAGAGTTTATGGAAATGGACTGGTCCATATACTGAAGTACTAAAGCCTCAAAAAATTCAGAGAAAGACTTACCTTTTACGGAAGGTCAGGATAGACCGTAGAAATGTTTACGGACCGTAGAGTGGTCCGTACAATGGAAATTTAGAAACTCAGAAGAACTCCCCCGGTATTCTACGGACCCTCTCACGGTCTGTAGATGGTTTTATAGTTTTTGGAGGGCATCCGCGGATGACCTCTGACAACTTTTAATGAAGTTTATTTGGTTCTTTTTTTATTCTTTTAATTATTACACTATGTTGTTTTGTGATTATTTAGGAGAGTTTAACTGATTCGTAGTCCCCTAACCTCCCCATTCACTCTCATTCTCCCAAATCTAGTTTTTTCTCTCCCAAGTTTTTTCAAAAGGCAAGCTCAAAGGTGTCAAGCTTCAGGTTTCTTCTCCAAATTCAGCTGGGGAAAGATCAAGGTATGTAGGAACTTCATTAATGGGGCTCTCTTCATCCATTGAGTCCCAATGAAGCCCTAATTTCTTATGGGTCCTTATTGAAATTTTTATTTCTTCTTTATGATTGATGTTATTATGCCTGCAATGATGATAATTCATATTTTCAATGATATTTTCATAAACCGATGGCAGACAACTATTTTCATGATTAGAATTATGTGATTTCAAGTGCATGTTCATAATTATCAAATTTTCATGAGTTTAGATACTTACAGATAAAGTATCTTTCAGTATTTATTAGTTATCATGGTTTTGATGCTTTAGAATAAAGTATCTTTCAGATTATGTTTTTTATCATGATTTTAGGAGTTACTCAGTATGTATCAGATTTTCAGTATGATTCAATATTACAAATTATTACTATTTTCAGATTTATGCATGTTTTCATTGGGAGTATACTTAGCATCAAATGGACTTTTGGGATGAAGGTTTACATTCAACATTCATGGACCTTTAGTAGATAAAGTACACTAAATTCCATATTGTAGATATGTTGCACCATTGGATTTATCTCAGATAGACATTAGCTAGTGGATCCACCTTAGCTAAGATATCATGGTCCATACCTTGGCAAGTATGGGCACTTTCTTTTTGGTGTAGATAAAGTACACTAAATTTCATATTGTGGCTCACATTATTTATGTCAGTTAATGGTATCTCCCACAGTAAGACTTTCAGATAATTGCATTGATCATGTATTTCAATTCAATTACTCAATTTTCATGTTTTATACTTGATCATTACATGAGCATGTTTTACAGACTTACCATGCTCAGATATCATGTTTACTTATGCATGTTCCTCACACTCAATATATTTCAAGTGCTGACCACATACATTTCTGCATATATTGTTTCATAATATTGGTTCTGACACTCTTCATCATGCTCTTGATTAGTACAGATCTCCAATCAGGAGTTGAGCTAGTTTGGTGAGTTCTCATATTTTAAGGACAAGTTTATCTTTATTCAATATTATTTCTTCCAGTTCTCAGATTTTGGAATAGCTAGGGACGAGGCCTAACTCACTTATATAGTAGAGGCTTTCAGACAAATAGTTAGACTTTCGCATTTGTGTTGTTCAGATTTAATATGTTGATATGTCAGACTCTTTTAGAATGTTCATGTTATCTTTGTTTTTCAGTTGATATTTGTTATATCTAGAGTCATGCCATGATATGTGGTTATCTTGGGTCCATTTGTGGTTCTAAGCACTGTGTCTCGACTAGGAAGTAGTCTCGAATCATGACAAAACTCAAGAAAAGTATATGCATTCATCACCTTTTCTTTCAGAGTATGAAAAATTTTCATAGGCATTATTAATATCATATCTATATGTATAAAATTTTATTTGAAAGATGATTAATGCTACCACCATCGCGAGATGTAATGTCTTTACCATTATCATTCATGCCTTTATGATCTACTTGTCATGACTCAATTTATCAAGTAATGATGGCACCTACTCCAACACAACAGTAGGTAAGTGTCATGACTCAGACTAGGTCCTAGCCGTGACACGATGATTAGAATGCCTGAGGAAACCCCAACCAAGCTATCTTAGCATATAAAACATAGATAAGGTAAGTAAACCAATAATAGAAAGTAAAGTGATGGGTATGTCTCAAAATAAAATTTAAAGATAAAGGTGTAGCTTATGCCCGACTAAATGGACTTACATATTTTTTTTGTCTAAACATGCCTCTACTACACTAACATAGGTTGGAGCATAGAACAAGCCACTAGCTCACCCAAACAAGAAAAAAACATTCTCAAAATAATAACATAGTCTAAAGGTAGCAAGAAAATATAAGCTCAATAGGTAGTCCTCGAAGCATAATGTCTTACCAAATCAAATGAACACGTCTTTTATCTAGCCACGAGAGTGCGTAGGGTGATCGCCTAGCCCTACATAATAAGATAATGTAGGCAAACAAAAGAGGTATGTGTTAGTACTTTGAATGTACCAAGAATGCGAGCATGCAATGCAATATGCCATGATACAATAAAGTGATACAATAGACCATTTGATAACATCGGGGTTATGAAGATCCCAAATTCAAAGTTAAAAATATTGAAGTGCGAAAGCAAACCTAAAAGAATTAGAAAACTACAAATAAGATATGAGAAATTCAAAGGAATGATCTAATAATTTCAAAGGAATTTTCTAAAGCCTTGACAATATTCAAGTAACAACATATACATATATGGATGAAATCTAATGCCTTTACTTGAGAAAACAAATCAAAACAGTAGATACGGATCTTAACCTCTTTATGTGTAACTTAAGACAACAATTAGTAGATGAAATTAATCACCTTCTAAAGAATACAAAAAAGGAATCAAAGATATCACAAGAGTCAATTACCTTATACCTTAAACTATGAAACAAGCAAAGGTTTAAAGAAAAATTCTCAAAGAACAGGCCACAAAGGTTCAACAGAACTCTCAAAATATATTTAATATCAATCTAATTGTCTTTAATGAATGAAAAATGACTCTTATAAATAGGAGAAGGGTATAGGACTTCGAAGACCTTTTAGAACAAGATAAAGGGGTAGCCAAAATCTAGAAAAAAATTACAAGGTAAATTCTACTCGAGAAAGGAAATAAAATAACCTAATTAGGAATAACTTTACTAGTTCTAGGAAAGCATTAATAACCTATAGATAAATAAAGAAACAAGTTAAATCCCATTAATAACCTAGAGATAAATAAAGAAATAAGGTAAAACCCAACTAGGAAAAGAATCTTGACAATCTTGGAAAGTTTGACTAATCTTCTCTCAAAACTTGGGTAGAAAGCAATCTTTTATTGTGGCTGATTCTTGGACTCTTCTTGACCTAATTACCACGAATTTCCTTCATATAGAAGCCTATATTTATTGAATTTAACCTAAGAAAAATTGGGCCTCTTTTCTTTGACGTTCAACAATTGACCTTTGCTCCTCAATATTCCTTTTGGTCTTCCTTTTGGACTCATCTTTGGATTTCTTCCACAGTAAATAATTTCTTGATTTTTTTGAACCCATTAGCTTTAATGAAGGTATGCCATTTTGGATGCTATCATTACTCTAAGACCATAAAATCATTTGAATTACTATTTTGGATCATGAAACTTAGCCAAGGCAATATAAGAACCATCATGAATCATAGAAGAACTTAAACACTATAATAGTAATCATGAGTTATTATAGGAAAATATATACTTTGAACAGACCATGAATCGTAACAAAGTGTACCATTGATCCTTTGAGAGAAACCCTCAACCTTGTGGGAGTACATACTTTACTTTGTGAAAGATACCGCAACCCGACAAAAACTATGTGAGCTATTATTTAAAGTCCCAATGTTTGCCCGTACATCGAAGGAAAGGAGGAGACTACTTTCCAAGGTAGACTCCTATATGCCTATGTGGATCCACTAAGCTACATGAAGGATTGAGCCTCATCTACGGGTGACCCTTAAAGGAATCGAGACTTTACTATGGGTGATCCCTTTCCCTATGGTGGCATGTAGTTATGAGACAATGGAATCTTACTACAGATATCTTGCCTCAACTACGGGAAAGAGTGCCTATCCCAAGGTCCACTCGGTACTAGATAAGCTCTTAATGAAATAGATAAATCATAAGTCATAAAGTCAACATCATGTGGGAGGGGCTATATCTACTACTTGTCATCCACTCATAGAAACATAATCATAGAATAGCTCCTCAATCTTATCTCATGTAATGTGAGTGTAGTCATTTCATCATTCTCATTCATACTTAGGCGAGAAAACCCACCATCCTTCATACTTGACTTAAATTTTATCATAAAAGCTTATTTCCTTCTTTTCATGAGAATTGCTTAAAAGCCTTGTATGAATCTATATGGCATCATCTTTAAAATCATGTAATTGACTTGAAATCATGTGATTTGGCTTGAATAATACAAAATCATATAGAATTAGGTCAATTGAAATTATTCATACAAAATTATCTTTAAAATCATGTAATTGACTTGAAATCATGTGATTTGGCTTGAATAATACAAAATTATATAGAAATAGGTCAATTGAAATCATAATTGAAAGAACTCATAAAGACATTCATAAGTATATACTTGATAGTAACATCATGCATGTATCCTTGTAAATCAAGTTTAAATCATGCAATTAAGTAGTAATTCATGCTTAATGGAGAGATTAACTAATAAATAAAACTTAATTGATGCACTTGAAAGAGTAGTTGGTCTAAAGTCAAGATCAAATAAGTAGAAGGAATAGAGGAGGGAAGAATATGGGCGAGGGCATACTATTGCCACGCCACCCCAGACCCAAAACTACTAGGGCATGGTCCTAGCGCACTGCTGGCACGGCGTCCCATCCCCAAAAATATTGGGGCATGTCCCTGGCGCAATGGTGGTCCACCGCCCCAACTTTTCCCTAACGAATTTCCTAATTTTCAGTATTTTTCAAAAGAGTATTCATCACCCATAATGAAGTCATATGCCCTAAATAGCAATATAGTAGTTTACATATGGAAAATCTACCAATTCTATAAAATTTCTTTTCAATTCATGCTAAAATAGATTAGACTTCACAAAATACATCATTGTTCATACAATTGAATTTGAAATTGAGAATACCCAAGGATATGATTTGAATTCATGGAAATTTTGAGGAATTCTTTGAACTCCTTGGGTGAAAAGTACCCACGAATAAAACTCACACACCTTGAATAAAAATTTACAGGAAGCTTTTGAAGCAAACTTGAAAATAAATGGAGATATGCAGGGATCCTTGCTTGATTTTCAAAGGAGGTCTTGAGAGCCTTTTTTGTAGAGAGAGAAGTTTGTGATGGGTGAATTGTGAGAAAGTGAGGGGAATTTAGAGCATTGGGGATTAAATAGGTTAGGAATTACAAGACCCTGTAAGTCTGAAAGTCGGAACCAAGAAGGATATTCTCAAATCTTGTACTGAACCCAAAGTCTCTATGAGCCGAAGAAGTTTACACGACCATAGAAGTGAGTCGTAGAGGGAGTCATTATTCTAAGTCATGAACAATCTTAAAGGGAGGTCCTACGACTCACTATTATGACCCGTTCTCACCCAGATGATCTGTATACATAGCTCATAGGAAGACTTCAGAGCCAAGTTTCAAGAGTCCCTCGAGGTCAAGTGTACGACTTGATAGAATGAGATGTAAGAACTATTATGAGTCGTACAAATGACTCATAACCATCCCAAGACTCTCAAATTTGCAGGTTTTTGGGACCTACAGAATGAGCCAATAGGACGAACCATAGACAAGATGACGAGCTGTACACCTTGCCCATTTCTAAACTTTAGAAACTTGACTTTTAGTACTTGTCTCAGACCTGCAGGACGAGTGGTTTAGAATACTCCTCATTACATAGACTACCCATAGAAGAGGATCCTTAGGGTCAACTTTTAGATTTTAATGAAGGGCAATTATGTCTTTTTCCAAGTTTGGTTCAATGAATATAGACACTTTTATGGTCAATTTCAAAGTTTATAAATATTTAATTCTTCAAATTCCCCTCCTATTCAATTCATTCTCCTAAAATTTTCTAAGGCAAGAACAAAGTATGTCAAGGTTTCTTCTTCAAGCTAAAGCTAGGGTTTCCAAATTTCTACATGGCTTCTTCTTCAATTCTTAGTGAATTGAAGCAAGGTATGTGGGGATTGATTAATGGACTCTTTTCACCCTGAAGTCCCAAATATTTCTCAAGTTTTCATTCAATTTACAATTGATTATGAACCCTAGTTTTGATAAATTGCATTGGATTAATTTGATTTCATTTTAAATGTTATCAATGATCTTTATATGCATGTTCTTATATGAATTGCATGATTTCAAGTTGAATTATAGATGACCATGAATAAAGATATATTTTAAAGTTATGATTATGAGTTAAACATGAGTTTATGAGTTGATCATGAGTTAAATAATTTTCAATGAAAGTTTTATATGAGTTAAACTTGAGATTTATGATTCTAAAGTTAAAGCTATGATGACGATCAGAGTTAAGATCAAAAGATGTTTTAAAGATGGTGATAAGGACAATTATCACCAAAGTTATAGATTCTTATGAATCAGTAAGTAGATGAGCTATTCCTAATATGTTTTAAAGATGGATTATTAGATAGTTACTATCTTTCCCTACTATGTTATGATCATGTTTATTTGAGTTTTTGTTGGGGTATTGACTAAGCACTGAGAGGACTTCTAAGTGGAGTTCGGTCTGTAACGCAGTTAGTTTCCCAAGGGAATCTTAGTAGCAACCTAAAGTCCCAAATTACGTTGCCTATGTAGGTTACCTTCATGGTCTGGCTAGTGGATCCACATAACCAGTTGAATTGTGTTGAGTTAACTTTGAAGTATGCCCTAGCAAGGTAGCATCCCCTCTTTAGATGCAAGAGTCATCAGCCTGTCTTGATGCAGGAGTCATCGGATTCTATTTAATAGCTTTCATGGTCTTAGTTATCAATTAAAGGTCCTATATCACATAATTTGGAGTTAAGTATAAGATGTCAAGTTATGAATTTGTGATGGAGTTTTATGATATGCATTGACCATGAGTTTTATATGTGTAAATTGCTCTTAATCTATATTCAAGTTCATTATGATTGGTCATGCATCTTATGGCATATTGATTACATTCTTTTACTTTTTCATGAATACCTCGCATACTTAGTACATTCAAATATACTAACGCATATTTTGCCTACTTTATCTCATAATTGTAACATCCCTCAGATTTTTTTTAAAAAAATATATACCTTAAGAATGCCTTGGAAATAGGCCACTCATGTAATATATTATCCTTAATCTTTTTGGAAAATCTGAGTTCAGAATATCAATCAAGGGGTTAAAACCTGCAGGAAAATGGTCTTTGTGGAATTTAGGACCCGTAGAATGGAAGAAAGATTTTAGAAGAAACCACCAAATAGTGTGGTCCGCAATAGGACCGCTTCGTGGACCTGGGAAGCTGCACAAGACAGAGTAGTCTGCGATAGGTCCGCATCGCGGACTTGGGAAGGTGTCCTGGCCGAATTTAGTTTTGGGGGGGGGGGGCGTTTTAGACTTTTCCCAAATTATTAGTTAATGAACCTAGATATTTTTAGGACCTAATTCAACTCTATAAATTAACCTAAAGCTCTAATTCAATTCATTCTTCTACAATTCATCAATCAAATATTCTCTCTCTACAAAAAGACTCTCAAGGGTTTCCATTGAAGACTTCAAGCAAATTCACTCAATTTCTCCATCAAAATTCTCAAGTTCTTACAAATTAATTTGTTTTCTCACTCAAGGTATGTGGGTATTGATTCATGGATCTTTTCTTCCATGAAGCTCTATTAATTTCTCAAGTTTTCTATAAAATTAAAGTATGATATTTTATGGGTTTTGTGATCTCTATTCCAATTGCATAAATTTTGATTTAAAGCATGATTATGAGTCTATTTTGATATAATTTGATGGTTACTGAATTAAATTAAAAGTTTTTTCATGAATTCTCCTACTTTGATTTTTAGGGTTCATGGTGTAATATATGAGTATTTTTAATTATACTTTAAATGATATTAGCTATATGAATTATGTATGGGCTGATATAAAGTTTGTGATCATGCATGTTTTCAAGTTAATTTCATGAGTTTTAAGTCAATTGATCATGCATTCATTTCATACCCAAATTCCAAGTTCAAGCTATGGTCATGAATTTTTAAAGTATGAATTATGACTATGTATTTCCATTATGATCATGAATTATAAGTATGTTTCAAATTATGGTTTTTCATGCAAGTTATGAAGTAAGGCGACCTAAGGCCTAACGATATGAATTATGCAAATATGATTGTAATGATGAAAGGACAATTCTCACATTACAAGTATGTTATGGAAATAAGCTATTCTATGAATTCAAGTCTATGATCATGAATATGATATATGAAATTATGATCTTTTATTATGTATGTATTCCGTGGGATTTGACTTAGCACTGAATGTGGACTTGAGGTGGGGGATCGAAGCAAAGGGTCCTTATATAAAGTCTCTTGTCTCATAACTACGTGCCACCGTAGGATTTGCCTTTATGGCTTAGCTAGTGGATCCACAAATAAGACATGTTCATGATTAGGAGTCTACCTTGGCAAAGTAGTATCCCCCTTCTCGATGTGGGGATCATCGGAGTCCATGTTATAGACCGCATGGTTTTATTGTCGGTTATGATTCTTATCCCACATATGTATGATTTCTTAAGTATGTTATGATTTTGAACTTATACTTTTAAATGCTTTGGTCAATATGATTTTCTCATGACTTTACGTATTCCATCTTATCATGTGATTTACTTGACCTTTGCATTCCATGATTTACGTTGCATGTCACGCCCTCATACTTAGTACATTCCAACGTACTAATGCATACTTTTGTCTATATTTTCTCATAATGTAGAGGTTGAGGTTGAAGATCCTTATCGTCTACATAACTAGTAGGCATTCCTATCCCAAGGTGTTGTGGTGAGTCCTTATTGACCGGAGACTAGTTTCAAGTTTATTACTATTTTCCTTCTTAAAGACTTTTGTTTACATCGTAAAATTTGAGAGTGAGGTAGGGACATGTCTTATCCCCTGCCCATACTCATATTTAGAGGCATCTAGTTGGACATATGTTTGAGTCAATATTGTCCTAAATCATTTTCAGATTTCTATTCATGGTTTAGACTCTCTTATGATGTTTTCGCTTATATATTTTTACCTTATGTATGCTTATGATATGTACAAGAGGCTTGGTTGCATCCCTTCGGGGTTTCGATCGCCATGTTATGACTAGGCCCTAGGTCAGGTCGTGACAATAATGTAGGGATGGATGATACTCATGATCATTCTACTTGTGGCTAGATATTGCCCTAAATTCTACAGAATTTGGTGACTTCTTATTCTATCGAGGATATGACTTTTATTCATTTTACTTTTACTTTCTTCTTTTGTTAGGTTAAGCTAGGATTTTGTCCTAATCCCCCATCAAAAATTAGACTAGAGGCATGTTTAGCCGATATATTATTGTAGTCTGGTTTGGTCGTTTATAGAGTTGACTTCCCTTAGTCCCATTCCCCACTTAATGATTACTTTTGCTTATATTTATATTATTTTTTATCTTATGCATACAATGAATGCTAATATGGCTTATAGTTGGGGTCCCTCGTATCCCGATCGCCTTGTTACAACTAGGTCATAGGTCGAGTCATGACAAAATTAGTATTAGAGCACAAGGTTTAGAAGAGTCCTAGGGTTTCTAACGCTCTGCGTTAAGTAGAGTCTTATTCATTGGTGTGAAGTACGCCACATCCATGAATAGGAGGCTACGAAAGGTCTTAGGAAAATTCTAACTTCTTTCATTATCTATGTTGTACAGTTGAGTGGTTAAGTCTTTTCCCTCTAATGCTTGTTTGCAATTTTCAGAATATGCCTCCATGAAGATACCCCGCTAGAAGAAAGGTGGTTAAAGAGAAGCAACATGCTCTGAATGATCCTTTGAATGATCAAATTTCCAATGTTGAGTTTAGAGCGACCTTTCAAGTACTTTCTCAGGCTATTACAGCTCAAGTTAACCGTGAGGTGGTTGCTTCCGTGAACCCAAATATTGGTATAGCGATAATAAGATTCATGAGAATGAATCCTCTGGAGTTTTGGCATTTTAAAGTTGATAAGGATCATCAATCATTTATTGATAGCATCTATAAGACTGTTGAGATCATGGGGATTAGCCCGGTTGAAAGAGAGGAGTTGGCTACATACCAATTGAAGGGTAATTCTCAAATTTGATTTGATCAATGGAAAAGTGAGAGGCCTAAAGAGGTGGAGCCCATGAGTTGGGATGAGTTCAAAGGGGTGTTTCTTGATCGCTCTTTCCCACTAGAGTTGAGGGAAGCCAAGATGCAAGAGTATATCAACCTTAAGCAAGGTGGTATGAGTGTGAAAGAGTATGCCCTCAAGTTTTCTCAATTGTCAAAATATGCTCCATTCATGGTTGCCAACTCAAGAGATCGTATTAGCAAGTTTATATCGGGTGTTTTGGTTATGGATGTAACAGAGTGCAAAATGACTATGTTGATTAGAGAGATGGATATATGTAACATCCCCTAAAAATGTTGTATACGATGTTTCAATTCTCGCCTAAATATGATATAGCCTCTGTATTTTAGGCATAACTTTTCATAGGAATATCCAAATTGTGTGATTCAAATTTTTGAGTAACCACAAGATCGTTACCTACAACTTTTGTGAAGACCATATTTTATGTTTCGGAGGTTATGTAGGTCAAATAAATTATTTTTTGTAAGGTAGGATGCTGTGACTGAAAGGAGTATTTATAGAAGAAAAATCATATCTCACTGTAGGTTTATCCAACTTGGTTGATTCTTGAATGATATGATACTAGACTTCCATATCTACAATTCTTATGAAGACACCAAATCCTAATAAGGAATTTATCTTATTCAAACGCAGCTCCGAACATGAGTATTCTATTAAAAAGAACTTATCTCACCTACCATGGAAATATCTAGATACATTTGACATCACTCATTACATAAATCGTCCTCCATTTAACATCATCCATGACATCAATATATTCCATTAAATTTTTAGATTTTTCTTTATAATTATTTTATTTATTGTTAGGTCTCTCTTTCTCACCTATAAATACCCACCTTATTTCCTCATTTTATTCATCAAGCTTTCTCAAGCAAGTCTTCTCTATATACACTTCTTTACTCATTCTCAAATATAGTTTTAGCTCTTAGTAGTGAAGAAATACTATTCTGGTGATTCATATACTCCGGGTAGTACACAAAACATTCCGGCGAGGAGAAAAGCTAGGACTCAAGAGTATTCATTAAGTCTTTCGGTTTCGACTAAAGCTTCGGATTCCAGGTATGTAAGGCTTCAATGAGAGTATTCCTTCCACTCTCATGTCTAAATTATTTTGATTATATGATAAATTATATTTATTTTCCTTAAGCTCTACTCTAAGTTATGTGGGTATTTAACCATGGGTTCTTCCACCCATGTAGTCCAAAAACTCTTTCAATTAAGTCTCTTGATTTCAAGTAATATTTTCTTATGGTAATTCTTATTTTTACTTAATAGTATGAATCATGTTTAAACTAATGATTATTGCTCTATTTTGATGTAACATAATTTCATATGTATGAATTGATGGTTTACAAGTAATTCCTCTATTTATCTATTTAAAGGTTCTTGAAATTCATGGTGGGTTGTTTAAAGCATGATTTTTTAATTAATAGATTTCAAAGTATTTATGTATATTTATTTACATATATATTTGCAAGTTGAAGTGATTTGAACCCATCTAGTTTTACTATATTTTTAATAAAGTTTGACTTGAAAGCCTTGACTCCAAATGAATGTTTGTGAAAGAAATATCTATGATCAAAAGGGAGTCTTATGAAAATAAAGAATGATGAAATGATATGAATGATAGGTTCTTTATGCAATAAGGACAATTCTTGCATATTTGAATTTTCAAATGTTTTAATGAGTTATTCTACCGAATAAGATGTTTGAATTCTCAAGTTATAAACTATGAATATTTTGAAGTATTAAACTATTTCGTGGGATTGACTTAGCACCGAATGAGGCATTGATGTGGGATTCGGTAAGGGAATCCTAGTATCAACCCCTTGTCTCATTAACTATGTGCCAACATAGGAGCCCTTGTACTCTTAGGCTAATGGATCCATGAAAGCCCTTAAAGTTAAGGTTAAAGAAATGAATGAAGTTGACGGAGTTCTACTTGGCAAGTAGTCTCACCGGCCAATATAGGGGGTTATGTTGGATTCCATGTAATAGCTCGCATGGTCTTAAATGTCGGTTAGGGTTATTTTCCCATAAAATGAATATTTTAAAGGATATTCATATGATTTATTATGCATGTATTACATTATGTTCCATATTACATAAATGTTATAATGTTTCCTTAATGTGCATGCATCCTTACATACTTAGTACATTCAAAGTACTAACGCATACTCTTTTGCCTACATGATATCACCATGTAGGGATCGGTACTCCTCCTCATTCTCCTCCACGTGGCTAGTTGAGACTTCATTTGAAGACTACTTTTGGTGAGTTCCCATGTTCCGGGAATAATACTCTTTTATATTTGTAGCTTATGATATGTTGAGATATTTTACTATGGTATTTCTTCTATTATGATTAAGGGTGAGCTAGGGACTTGTCTTAGCCCCGTTAAATCTAATAGTTAGAGGTATTATTGGACATATGTAAGTTGAATATTTACTATTATGATTTCCGCTTCTTCATTTATCATCATTACCTATGAAAGGCTAAAAGAATGCTAAGAGGCTTGTTTGAGGTACTTTCGGGTTCCTCATTCGCCATGTCACGTCTAGGATCTAGGCTTGGATCGTGACAATATATCTAGACTCATGACCTATGCGGAGAAAGTAGAAACTGAGAAGCTAAAGGTGAAGAATAGGGAGTCTAAGAGGCCAAGGACCAATGATAGTGAATTCTCTCATGCTAGGTGGACGTATTCAATTTTGTGAAAAGTACTCCAGCCAAAGGTCTTCTAATGCCACTACTCCAAGACTTGACAATGATAGTGTGTCCAACCCTAAACCTCTAAGGGGTGCTCCTATTAGCCAAGTTACTCCCATATGCAAAAAGTGTGGTAGGAACCACAAGGGAGAATGTCTAGCCGGATTGAATGTGTGCTACCGGTGTGGTAAGTCGGGTCATCATGATAAGAAATGCAAGGTCAAATATGGTCTCCCTCAAGGACAAGTTACTCAAGGTGTCCATGGGAAACCAAAAGGTGATCAACGCAACAATAGGTTCTATGCCCTCCATGGTAGGCAAGAGGTAGAGGAGACGCCCGATGTTGTTACCAATATGTTACGGGTATTTCACTATGATATTTATGCTTTGCTTGATCCAGGTGAAAATTTATATTTTGTTTCTTCTTATGTGGCCATGAGGTTTGATGTTAGTCGTGAGACTTTGTTAGAGTCTTTCTTTGTTTATACTCTCATAGGTGAGTCAGTTGTGGCTAAAAGAGTCTATAAAAGTTGTTTGGTTACAATTTTCCATAAAGTTACCCTATGTGACCTAGTTGAGCTTGAGATGACCAATTTTGATGTTACCTTTGGTATGGATTGGCTATATTCATGTTATACTTCTATTGATTATAGAACCCGAGTGGTTTAGTTTCAATTCCCAAATGAGCCGGTCCTAGAATGGAAGTGTAGTAACTCTATGTTTAAAGGTCAATTTATTTCATGCCTTAAAGGTTGAAAAATGATTTTCAAGGGTTGTATATACCATTTTGTAAGGGTTATGGATGAGAATTTCAAAGCCCCTATCCTACAGTCGGTTTCTATTGTAAATGAGTTTCCAGATTTGTTTCCTAATGATGTACCCGGTATTTCTCCCGAAAGGGAGATTGATTTTGGTATAGACCTTCTTCCGGATACTCAACCTATTTCTATTTCTCCTTATCGGATGGCTCCAGCAGAATTTTAAAAGTTGAAGAATCAATTGAAGGACTTGTTAGATAAGAGGTTCATTAGGCCAAGTATTTCTCCATGGGTGCTCCTGTATTTTTTGTTAGAAAGAAGAATGGTTCACTACCTATGTGCATTATTTATCGGTAATTGAATAAGGTAACCATCAAGAATAAGTATCCAATTCTGAGAATAGATGACTTATTTGATCAATTACAGGGGGCAAGCTACTTCTCCAAAATAGACCTTCATTTCAGTTATCACCAATTGAGGGCGAGGGACTATTACATTCCCAAAATGGTATTTCAGACAAGGTATGGACATTATGAGTTTTTAGTCATGTTATTTAGTTTGACCAATGCTCATGCGGCTTTCATGGACATAATGAATAGGGTGTTCAATCAATATCTAGATTTGTTTGTGATTGTATTCATCGATAACATTTTGGTTCACTCTCGGAATGAGGAGGAGAATCCAAGTCACTTGAGGATTGTGTTGTAAAATCTAAGAGACAAACAACTATTTGCAAAGTTCAACAAATGTGAGTTTTGGTTAAGGGAGGTGGCTTTCCTTGGTCACATTGTATCCAGTGAAGGGATTATGGTTGATCCTAAGAAACCCGAGGTGGTTAAGAATTGGCCTAGACCATTATCTCCTTCGGATATTAGGAGTTTCTTGGTCCTAGCTTGATATTATATGAGATTTGTGAAAGGGGTCTATCGATCTCGCCATCAGTGACCAAGTTGACTCAAAAGAAGGTGAAATTTCAATGGTCGTAAGCATGTGAAAAGAGTTTTCAAGAGTTGAAGGATCGTCTCACTACCTTCCTATCTTGACCTTGACGGAATGGTTTGATGGCTTTGTGGTATATAGTGATGCTTCAAGGGTTGGTCTTGGTTGTGTATTAATGCAACATGAAAAGGTAATAGCCTATGCTTCTAGGCAACTTAAGATGCACGAACGGAACTATCCAACTCATGATCTTAAACTCACGCCATTTGTGTTTGCTTTGAAAATTTAGAGGCACTATCTTTATGGTGTTCATGTTGATGTGTTCACCAAATACAAAATTTTATTATATGTGTTTAAGTACAATGACTTGAACTTTCGGTAAAGGAGATGGATTGAATTATTGAAGAATTATGATATGAGTGTGTTGTATCATTCAGGCAAAGCTAATGTGGTTGTTGATGCACCAAGTAGATTATCCATGAGTAATGTGGTACATGTTGAAGAAGATACGAAAGAATTGATTAAAGATGTTCATATTTTGGCAAGTTTAGAAGTGCATTTGGTTGATTCTAATGATGGAGGTGTTCTTGTACATAATGATTTGGAATCGTCTCTTGTAGCGGATGTTAAGGCCAAGCAAGACTAAGATCCAATTTCCATTGCCGAAAAAGCCATTGAGGCTTTCTCCTAAAAGGGAGATGGTGTGCTACGTTACCAAGGTCATTTGTGTATACCTAATGTTGATGGGTTAAGAGACTTGATATTGAATGAGGCCCATAGTTCTCAATACTTGATTCATTTGAGTTCCACCAAGATATATCATGACTTGAGAGAAGTGTATTGGTGGAATGGCATGAAGAAGGACATAGTGGAGTCTGTAGCTACTTGTCCAAATTGCATACAAGTTAAAGTTGGGCATCAAAGACCACGAGGTCTAGATCAAAACATTGAAATTCCTATATGGAAGTGGGAAGATATGAATATGGATTTCATAACGGGTTTGCCTTGTACTAAGAAGCAACATGATTCCATTTGGGTTGTTATAGATAGGATGACCAAGTGGGCTCATTTTCTACTGGTTAAGATATCCTATGATGCTGAAGATTATGCTAAGTTGTATGTTCTTAAGTTAGTAGGACTTCATGGTGTGCACTTGTCCATCATATCGAATCGAGGTGCACAATTCACTTCAAAACTTTTGGAAGTCATTTTAAAAGATTCTTGGTACAAAGGTGAAGTTAAGTACCGCTTTTCATCCCCAAACAGATGATCAAGGCGAAAGAACGATCCAAACTTTAGAGCATATGTTAAGGTCATGTGTTATTGATTTCAAAGGAAGTTTGGATGAACATTTGCCATTAATTGAGTTTGCCTATAACGTTAGCTATCACTATAGCATCCAAATGGCTCCTTTTGAAGAATTGTGTGGGAGGAGATGTAGATGCCCAGTGGGATGGTTTGAAGTTGGTGAGGTGGCCCTGATTGATCCAGATTTGGTAATGGATGCTATAGAAAAGGTAAGAATCATAAGAGAGAGGTTGAAGACGGCTCAAAGTCGTCAAAAAGTCCTATTTTGATGTTAGTAAAAGAGAGCGCAAATTTGAAGTGGATGATTGGGTCTATTTGAAGTTTTCACCTATGAAGGGTATAATGCATTTTGGCAAGAAAGGGAAATTGAGTCCTACATACATTGGACCTTACAAGATATTGAGATGTGTTGGCAAGGTGGCTTATGAGTTAGATTTTCCACTTGAGTTAGCTATGGTTCACCCGGTGTTTCATGTGTCTATGTTGAGAAAGTTCATGGGTGATCCAAACTCCATTGTGCCATTGAAATATTTAAGTGTTAAGGAAAATTTGACTTATAAAGAAGTTCTATTGGAAATCTTAGACCATCAAGTTAAGAAGTTAAGGGACAAAGAAGTTGTGTCCATTAAAGTGTTATGGAGGAATCAACAAGTAAAAAGTGCTACTTGGGAGGTGGAGGCGGATATGATAGAACGATACCCATACCTTTTTTCCTTTACTGAAGCCTAAAGTAGTAAGTTGTTCTTATTCAAGCTAGTTAAACCCTTACGTATTCAGTTCCTCCTATGTCATTCATATGCATGCATGTTCATGAAAAACTTGATTTTAAAAGTTTATGATTTTGTGTTAAGTTGAAGTTATCATGGTCCATACATTATAAGATTTCATCATGTTCGTGCTGGGTTGCTAGTCCCCCTCCCGTGTCCTTCCTATGATAAGTTAATCTCATTCGAGGAGGAATGTTACCAAGGGGGAGATATTATAAGACCCCGTAAGTCAGAAATTCAGAACCAAGGAGAAAATTCTCAAATCTTGAACTTAACCCAAGTTACGACTGTCTCTACGAGCCATAGAAGTTTACACGATCTGGTAGAAGTGAGTCATGGAGGGAGTCATTATTATAAGTCATGACCAACCTTAAAGGGAGGTTCTATGACTCACTATTACAACCCGCAGACACAGCACGTAGGAAGACTTTAGAGCCAAGTTCAAGGGTCCCTCGAGGACAAGTCTACGACTTAACAAAATGACCCGTAAGAACTATTATAAGTCATAGAAATAAATCGTAACCAAAGTCTTGAGACTCTCAAATTTGCAAGTTTTTTGGACCTACAGAACAAGACAATAAGACGAACCGTAGAAAAGATGATAGGCCGTAAATCTTGCTCATTCCCTAACTTCAGAGACTTTATTTTTAGTACTTTTCTCAAACCTGCAGGACGAGTCAGTTAGACAACTCATCATTACATAGACAACCCATAGAAGAGGATCCGGAGGGTCAACTTTTAGATTTTAATGAAGGGTAATTATGTCTTTTTCTAAGTTCAGTTCAATTAACCTAGACACCTTTATGTCCAAGTTCAAAGTCTATAAATATTCAATTCTTCAAATTCCCCTCCTATTCAATTAATTCTCCTAAATATTTCTAGGCAAGAACAAAGTCTGTCAAGGTTTCTTCTTCAAGATAAAGCTAGGGTTTTTAGATTTCTACAAGGCTTCTTCTTTAATTCTTAGTAAATTCAAGCAAGGTATGTGGGTATTGATTCATGGTCTCTTTTCACCCATGAAGTCCTAAAGATTTCTTAAGTTTTCATTCAATTTACAATTTATTATGAACCCTAATTTTGATGAATTCCATTGGGTTGATTTGATTTCATTTTTAAATATTATCAATGATCTTTATATGAATGTTCTCAAATGCATTGCATTATTTCAAGTTGAATTATATATGCCTATGCATAAATCTATATTTTCAAGCTATGATTATTAATTAAAGATTAGTTTATGAGTTGAGCATAAGTTAAATGATTTTCAATAAAAGATTTATATGAGTTAAAGTTGAGATTTATGATTCTAAAGTTAAAGCCATGATGATGATCAGAGTTAAGATCAAAAGATGTTGTAAAGATGGTGATAAAGACAATTATAGATTCTTTTGAATCACTAAATAAATGAGTTATTCCTAATATGTTTTGAAGATGGATTGATAGGCAGTTACTATCTTTCTCTACTATGTTATGATCATGTTTTTATGAGTTTATGTCGGGATATTGACTAAGCATCGAGCACTTCTAGGAGGGGTTCGGTCCGATAATGCAGTTAGTTGGCCAAGGGAATCCTAGTAGCAACCTAAAGTCTCAAACTACGTTGCCTGCGTAGGTTGCCTTCATGGCCTAGCTAGTGGATCCACATAGCCCAGTTGAGTTGAGTTGAGTTGAGTTATCTTTGGAGTATGCCTTGTCAAGGTAGCCTCCCTTATTTCAATGTAGGAGTCATCAGATTCCATGTAATAGCTCGCATGGTCTTAGTTGTCGGTTAAAGGTCCTACCACACACCAGTTGGAGTTAAGTATGAGATGTCAAGATATGAGTTTATGATGGAGTTTTACGATATGCATTGACCATGAGTTTCATATGTTTTAAATTGCTTTTAAGCTATATTCAATTTCATTATGATTGGCCATGCATCTTATAGAATATTGATTATGTTCTTTTACTTGTTCATACATACCTCGCATGCTTAGTACATTCAAACGTACTAATGCATATTTTTCCTACATTGTCTCATAATGTAGGGATGGACGACACTTACAATCATCCTACTCGTGGATAGAGATTACCCTAGATTCTAAAGAAGTTGGTGAGTCCTCATTCTATCGAGGACATGACTTTTATTCATGTTACTTTCACTTTGACTTTCTTCTTTTGTCAGGGTGATCTAGGAGCTTGTCTTAAGCCCCCATCAAAGATCAGATAAAGGCATGTTTAGACGATATATTGGTGTAGTCCAATTTGGATATTTATAGAGTTGACTTCCCTTAGTCCTATTCCCCACTTAATGATTACTTCTGCTCATCTTTATATTGTTCTTTACCTTATGTATGCAATGAATGCTAAGATGGCTTATGGTTGGTGTCCCTCGCATCTCGATCATCGTATTACGACTAGTCCCTAGGTTGGGTCATGATAGAATCTAGTTCCAAAAACTGTCTAGGTTCATTCTCTACTAAATAGGGGAAAAGTCCATAATATCCTTGGATAACAATCATATTTGATCCATCAATAAATCCACCAAGGCCAATTAATTATCTTATTATATCATATTCTAACCTCCAAATGCTCAGGATATTACAATATCTCCCCTTTGGGAACGTTCGTCCTTGAATGAGATTCAACTAGCATGGAACAGACACGAAAGGAGGACTAGTAATGCAACATGAATGCAATGACACATCAAAATGCATAAATCATGAGATTTTCAACTCTAGTATAAGACATGACTTTAAGATCAACTTCATGAACATACATTCATATTAAAAGACATTAGAATAACTAGAATTCGGGAATTTTCAAGGATAGATATGAGAATAACTAATATGGAAACTCAAACAATTGAGCTATCAAGTCAATCATGGAACCACGAATACAAACCCAATTCATACCAACTATTACCATAACCAAAGGATACTCATAACATACTGAATGATGCAGCCCAAGCCATCTCCCTTCCTCTTCTAGTAGCCATCGGGCAATCCCTCATCTTTTTCCCCATATCACCACACTTATAGCAACCCTCTTTACCGGCCATACATTCTCCTTAGTGAGTCCTACCACACCTTTCACAAGGGGTAAATGGAAGTCCTTCCTTGTTAGGCTAGACACTGAGGCATTAGCAAAAGATAAACCACTATCAGTTCGATCCCTCTTGGACTTCCTCCTAGACCTTTGTTTCAACTTCTCTTTCTCTATTTTCTTGGAATATGAGAAGCCTAGAAATATCCATCTCTTTGATAAGCATAGTAGTTCAATAGTCTTTCAACACCAAGTCTGACACCCCCGAACATACTTTGACGATTGGGTAAACTTGAGGACATACTCCCTCACTCTCATATTCCCTTTTTTGAGGTTAATGAACTCATGTATATTGTCCTCCCTCAACTCCAATGGGAAAAAGAGATCAAGAAACACTCCTTTGAATTCTTCTCAAGTCACGGTACCCACCTTTATATGCCTCTCACTCCTCCATTAATCAAAACCATATTCGAGCAATACCCTTCAATTGATAAGTAGCCAACTCTGCCCTCTCAACTGGGCTAACCCCTATTATCTCCACATTCTTATGAATGCTTTCAAAAAATTCTTGTGGATCCTCATCCACTTTGAAACCCCAAAACTCTGAAGAATTCATCCTCATAAAGTCACAAACCATTGTCGCCTCATACATAATTTTGGGTTCACGAGAGCTACCACCTCATAGTTAAATTGCGTCATCATAGCTTGATCAAGCATTTGGAAAGTTTCCCACCACTCAGTATTAGTCACTTGATCGGGTAGGGGACTATTAGCTTATGGGACTTGTCCCTCATTAGCATTTGGAAGTGGAGCTCTTCTTGGAGGCATTTTCTGAAAATCGCAAAGAACAATCATTATGGAGAGAAAGTCTTAGAGTACACTCTATCGCGCGACATAGTCATGAAAGAACTGAAGTTTCCTAAGACACATCATATCCTCCTATTCATAGATGTCTTGCACTTCACACCGATAAAAAATACTCTACTCAACACAGCATGTTAGACTCCCTAGGATGCTTTAAACCTTGTAATCTGATACCAACTTTGTCACGACCTGGACTATGTCCTAGCCGTGACACAATAATTAAGATTCCTGAGGAAACCCCAACCAAGCCATTTTAGCATATCAAGCATACATATGGTAAGTAAACTAATAGTAGAAATAAAGTGATGGGTAAGTCTCAAAATAAAATCTAAAGAAAAAGGTGAAGCTTATACCCGACTAAACGGACTTACACATTTTTTTTGATTAAACATGCCTTTACTACAATAACATAGGTGGGAGCATAGGAAAAGCCACTAGCTCACCCAACTAAGAAAACAAACCTTCTCAAAATAACAACATAGTCTAGAGGTTGCAAGAAAATATAAGCTCGATAGGTAGTCCTTGAAGCGTGAGGGCTTACCAAATTAAGTGAACAAGTCTTCTATCTAGACATGAGAGTTTGGAGGGTGATTGCTAAGCCCAACATTATAGGAAAATATAGGCAAACAAAAGAGGTATGTGTTAGTACTTTGAATGTACCAAGTATGTGAGAATGTAATGCAATATGCCATGATACAATAGGCCATTCTAAGACCATTAAATCATTTGAATTACTATTTAGGATCAAGAAAACTTATCCAAGACAATATAAGAACAATCATGAATCATAAAAGAACTTAAACACTATAGAAGTAATCATGAGTTATTTTAGGAAAACATATAATTTGACAATACCCTAAATCGTAACAAAGTATACCATAAATCCTTTGAGAGAAACCATCAACCTTTTGAGAGCATATACTTTACTTTGTGAGACATACCACCAACCAACATAAACCATGTGAGCTATAACATTGAGTCCGAATGTTTACCCATACACCGAAGGAAAGGAGGAGACTAATTGCCAAGGTAGACTCCTATATGCCTATGTGGATCCACTAAGCTACATGAAGGATCGAACCTCATCTATGGGTGACCTTTAAAGGAATCGAGCCTCTACTACGGGTGATCCTTTACCCTACGGTGGCACATAGTTATGGAATAATGGGATCTTACTACAGGTCTCTTTTCTCAACTACGGGAGAGAGTGCTTATCCCAAGTTACACTCAATGCTAGGTAAGCTCTCAACAAAATAGAAAAATCATAAGTCATAAATTCAACATCATGTGGGAGGAGCCATATCTACTACTCGTCCACCACTCATATAAACATAGAATAGGTCCTCAATCTTATCTCATGTAATGTGAGTATAGGTCTTTCATCATTCATATTCATACTTAGGCGAGAAAACCCACCATCATTCATACTTGACTTAGATTTTATCATAAAAGCTTATTTTCTTCTTTTCATGAGAATTGCTTGAAAACCTTGTATGAATCTATATGGAATCATCTTAAAAATCATATAATTGAATTAAAATCATGTGACTTAGGTTGAATAATACAAAATCATATAGAATTAGGTCAATTGAAATCATAATTGAAAGAACCCATAAAGACATTCATAAGTTCATACTTCATAGTAACATCATGCATGCATCCATGTAAATCAAGTTTAAATCATGCAATTAAGTAGTAATTCATGCTTAATAGAGAGATTAAATAATAAATGAAACTTAATTAATGCACTTGAAAGAGTAGTTGGTGTAAAGTCAATATCAAATAAGTAGAAGGAATAGATGAGGGAAGAATATGGGCGAGGGCGTAGTGCTGGCGCGCCACCCCAGACCCAAAATTGTTGGGCCAATTAATTATCTTATTATATCATATTCTAACCTCCAAACGCTTAGAATATTACAGTAAGCCTAACTCATAGCCCAGATCCAGAAGCAATGGGTTGTCAAGCTAAAGATAGTAAAAAGACGCAAGGGAAACAATAATATTAAGAAGAAGAAAAGGTGCAACAATAATACACCTATAAGGAACAACCCCAAGATCTGGCATCAGTTAGTAATAAAGCATCTAAACAAAATAATAGCACAAGGCTTTTACAAATACAAAATAGGTACAAGCATTCGTCGAAAGTAAGTAAAGACTAATCCTAGCATAAAACAGATAGAAATCAGTACTTTCAGATGCCAGGAGCTCACCTAATATCTGAATGCAAGCTGCTCCACACCAATTACAAATAACCAATGATAACCCAAACTATGATCTGCAGGGTGCCAAAGTGTAGTATGAGTAACAAACAAATAGTACTCAGTAGGCATAAGCCAACTGAGCTCCACAGATAAAGCAAGTATAAATAATATCTAATTCGCGCTCACTCTAAAAAATAGACTATCCACAGTATAAATAGAGAATCAACAAGAACTTCCATTTTCCAGAAAACTTCTCTTTCCATCATAAATCAATCCCTATATAACCAGGTAAATACAACACAAGTAACTAATCAGGAGCTAACACAAGGTAGTACAGGAAATAAGACAGAGATAGGATATATAGATAAAAGAGCGGAGTCAAGAAACACACCTGAAAGCGCAAGCCAACAACTTATTTACTATAAGAAGGAGCCATGGAATAAACTAATCAAGAATGGAATACTAACTATCACCGCTAATCACATAGCCACCTAAAGACTAATCCAACTCAGCCTAACTGGGAGTACCAACAACAAACCCAACTAAGACACCATATAGACCAACTACAAATACAATAACAGATAAGTATTACTATATTTAAACAATAACCGACTAGATGTTCATACGCCAGAAGGTACAAACAATGACATAAATACCCACGGGCCCTATAAAATTGGGGGACCAAACAACAAATAAGTATACTAGTGATAGGCGATGCTAATGAATATAAGTTTGTAGTAAAATCTAGTAACATCATCGGTGTCTCTTAGAAATCATCAATAACAAGTGTATAGACCCACCCTGGCCCTAGGACTGCTAGGTGGGAACCATATAGCTCCCTCATCTTATCAGTGGTGCACTAGGGACCCATACGGGATGTGAAAAGACTATATTTATTGTCTGGACCCGAACCAGATCTTATATAAACATATAGCATCCCTGCAATAGTACCAGAGAATGAGTAGCCAAGGTGATGTATAAAAAGGGCTATACTACGTCGGATATCAATAAAAACTAAGTGCATCCTTGATGCCTCTGATGTTGTCAGTATAAAAGGAGTATGCCTTCAATGATTCATAAGTCTCAAAACCAGTGTCCAAATAATCCAGGTGGTACCACTCTCATTAAAACCAGTTTTAAAATTAGTAAAAGTGTGAGAATATAATACTAGACAACAAGCTATTGCAAGCCTACCATTTAAACATAAAGTGAAGTATTTGGAAAATGGCTCAAAATCAGATAGGGGGAGAAAATATCTCTAAGATCGATGCCTTACCCCAAAATATGCCATATCAGCTCCCAACGAACATAACTAAGCCAAACCTATGGCTATGAAGAGCCACAGAGGTCTTAGACACTAGCATAAAGGTACACCAACCATAACAAGCCCTACCAGAAGCTACACCTAGCTATAAGGGAGGTAGATCACCTGATAAAGAATCTAAGAATCAAACCTAGCCTAAAGCCATCAATATAAATCCTAAAGAGGATAATAATGCTAAGGAAATACCATAAATAAGGCCCATGGCCTAAATTAAGGATCTCACGAGACTATTCTAGTCTATATCTTAACCGGGAACCAAGAAAGTAGAATGGAAGGGGGAGAACTCTAATCTCAGGAAACACCAACTTAAATCATGTGCATTATGTACCAAACAATATCTAATAAAGCTCAGTCAAAGTGGAAGACCGTAGCCTACCTCAAAGTTGATCACTCGCGCTTCGAATCCACCCAATTGATGTTTTCCACCTCGGAATCATCTCTAATTACCACCATGCTAACAAAATATTGATCGCGACATTAATACGGATGCTTTGATACTAAACTTTCATTTTTCAAAGATGAACCATAATTGATCTAAAATGGGATTGCAGGACCCGCACCAAGAATCATGAATTCAACTCTGCAAAGAGGTTCTAAATGACTTATTGAGTTTGTATCCCAAAATGGGAAATAGTTTGGTTCTCAATAATGAGGGAAAATAGCTCATACATAAATTCACTATAAAAGCTCTATATGAAGAAGGAGTGCAATCCCTTTGGGAATACAATTACCTCACTATGATGCTTTTCGAAGCTCTCCAAACACTCCCTTACTAGCCATGAACTTTATGAATGCCCAATACTTGGAATCGCTCAAATTGGAGCTCCCGAGCTATCAAAATTGCAAAAATACTAAATAGTGGTCGGGCGGGTGCGTGACTGGTCTTATTTAAAAGACCATTCCCAGCAACCCATCGCAATTGTGGAGCCCAAGTTTAGCGATCCCATGCTAAAAAGGGTCATCGCGATCACAGATGAAAGCCACGCAAAGGCGAAGGCAATTGAGCCAGGACCTCATGATCACGGCCACAAGCCTCACAAATGCGAAGGCCTAGGCGACAAGACTCAGGAACGTGGCACCTGAGGATAGCGAACGTCATGAGTAAGGTTGGGAACCACAGGAAAAGAGGCTCGGAATCAGATCGGAAGCCTCAGGAACCATACTAAAGGTCATTCTGTACCAAACTCGACATTCCAGAGCTAACTACCCTAAAGCTTCAAAAGGTCAAAACTTAGACCAAAAGTCTCTGAAATCAAGTCGAACATGCTACTAGCCTAAAATGATCATTCTGGAGCTGATAGAAATATCAGAATTCCATTCTTAGGTCATTTACCTGGAGTTTTGACCGAAGCCAACCGCTCAAACTCAAAAAGCTCTAAAACAGGAAAACGGGCATAAAATCCAAACGAACTACCAGGTGATCGAACTCTTAGTACCACAAGTCATAAATGACTTGGGGTTACTTTAGAAAATCTCTAAACGCTAAAAAGATCAAAAAATAGAGGAAATGAGCTAGAGCGTCATACAACATCCATTACTAAAAGAACTTTTTTTCGCGAAAGTAAAAATGCAGTCACAGCCTAAAGGCATGAAAAGATGATGGTATCAGGCCCACACGCTCTGCCAGACCTTCGAACACCCTCTTGGGTCAAACAATGTCATCATAGAACTCAGACTGAGAGAAAAATCCTCAAATTCACTTCCAACTCCAAAAACTCCTCCAATTCCTTTTTGGGGTCTAACTCTAGCTCAATTAGCCCGAACTTCACTAAAAACACCAAATTCATCATAGGAAATCCCAAACTACATCGAATCCACTGAAATAAGAGACATATGACCTTGATAGATACAACTCAACTCATAATTTAGAATACTTTCCTTAAGTTTCCAACTCCTCCTTCTTCTAGCAACCAAGGGGGTTCTATCAGTCCTTAGCTACCGAAAATACCTCCAACACCATCTGAAACTTGCTTATAGAACCAAATAATACAACCTCGAAGGAGTCACATACCTCAATTGAACTTCTAGGGATGACAACAGCCCAAACAAGGGAATTAGCCTAGGGTAAAGCCCCAAAATTCAAATCTCAACCCCAACAACCAACAATCCAAGATAAAACTCACCTTCTAAAACTGAACACTCCACTCCAAAGGATGATTATCCTGCAAATTATACCACCGCACTAAGCTCTAGTGACTTACTCTTATAATATGAACTTTCAAAAAACTGATACTATGTGCCCACAAACCACTGTACCATCTCAAATATGGGCCATTCATCCTATTCCAAAGGAAACCAAGCTGGTACACAATGCATAGACTTGGGAAACCGGTCAGTAATGGTCCAAGGACACTAACTTCCACTCACAAACACCGCAATCTATCGAATATGGGAAAAAGTGAACCCAACAAATTCAAAGTCACAGATTCTAAGAACTACCTTGACCCATCTTATAAATGAACTTTCTAACCAACTTCCCAAACCTCCAGCTTAGACTATATCTAAAGCCAATAAGGAAACCACTGCCCCAACTCTAAATGGCAACCAAAACCTCGAGAGCTGCCAACACAACTGCAGAGAACTAACAACAATAGTATCAAAGCACACAAGAGATCACACTTCCCAAATTCTCAACCATAGCTGGCACCAAAACCCTTAAAAGAGATAGCTTTCAAAAGATTGAACGAACAGACCACAATTTTGCAACTGAGAACAAGACTAAGGAAAATAGGAAGAGACGGCTAACTAGGATAACTACAATATACGAAGGCTATTCCACTTTTCTAACAACTCCAACAGCCACAAATCTTCTAACTACTAATAAACCCAAACACCAATAATACCATAAAGAAACCAACCAGGTAGGTAAAAAGGGAGAAAACCTCAACTTCGCACCCTTAGGGCCAAAACTACTAATAAGGAATAGGGAAGGATTGACAACCAAGATTTACTGCAACTCCAAAGATGCTACATCTCCATTCACATATTGCCTCAATAACCAACCTTTCAACAAATCTAAGCAATGAAGATAGTCGCCCAAGCCAAGAAAACTAGAACGGCAGGAGGGAAATACTAATCAAGGAAACACTAGCTATGCACAAAGGTAAGAAGAGTCATTCAACCACTAACCTAATGAGATAACATACAACTAAGGTGACCCTCAAAGCCAACTAGATCCTCCAATATCACCACTCCCAAAACAAACAAAGGTTGTCTAGCCACCTATCTAATAAGGATTGGCACCATGGCAAAATTAATGGTAAGAGAGACAAAAAGTAATAGCTGATTAGCCCAGCCGCAAACTCATAACACAACTATTAAGGCAAAGGCACGGGAAGTTCCTAAATAACGACTCTCAACACAGAAACTTGACCTAGTCAATCTGCTACTAAAAAAATCACATATGACACTGAAACATATACACATAAATCCAAGTAAGGGTACTACCATAGTCATAAGATAAATAACAAGTCAAATAAGCACATATGGGTATGAAAACCCCAAAACCATATAATATAGGCAATGAAGGGAAAAATGAAAAAATTGCATAGTATAACTGATACCTGGATCCTCAGACCCTGGTCGGCCTGTTGAAGCATAGAACGGATTTATGACCGACCTCAAACTGTGCACCACCACTACTACCTGATGCCCTTGGGGCACTATCGGTGGCTTGATGTGCTAAAGACCCATGAGATTAAACTGATCGAATAAATCACACTATGGTCCCATACTGGAAACACACTCTCGATCGATGCCCAAATTCTCTATATATATGGAAAGCTCTGACCACCCTAGTTTGGGGAGAAAAAGAGATCAACAATGTCTGAATGATCAACTCCAGCCTAGGACACTACTTGGACCAGTGCCCAAGCTGACCATAATTAAAGCAACCTCTACGGGCTGAAGCTCGATGTGAGAAGCACGATGAATTGCCTTGGCTCCCTCTAACAACACATGATACATCTCTAACACCCTGTGGAACACTCCTAGATGCTTGTATCGAGGTCTCAAGGTCCTGAACCTACCAGGCCTATCACTAGTGACATATGATCACCGGGCAATATCTAATACAGTGGCCCTGCATGCCATACTCATAACACTTAAAGTGACCTATTGAGAAGACCCTGTTGCAAAAAAAGAAGTCCCCTGAACTGATAGCCTAAAATGCCAACCTTGGGAACCTAAGCCTAAACTCTATCCACTGCGGGCACCATAACCTGACTCTGTATTCTTAGAACTCGAGGTGCTACCGCCATAGGCTTGATGAGTTGATACAAAAAATAGCCCTCAATAAACTGATAGTCTCTCCCGAACTAGGATGCTGTCACTATTGTACTGAAGGCGAACCTCAAGGATTGCCTACTCCATGGTACTAACATGACTAACAATCTGGTGATAGGTAGACCCAGCTTCTATCAAATGCTCTGACGCCAAATAGAGTGGCAAAAATAACCCCCTGATGAACTCTCAACGTATATCCTGATCAATAAGGGATGATGTGGGATTTATGCCCGAACCACTCAAGAAATCCCATGACGTACTTTGATACTGATGATGAACGCTGCTGGGACCATCAACCTATCTCTGGCCTAAGAACCATCCATCGAAACTCTGGAAGAATTTGTTGATGCATCAACCATATCCACCGAGAACCTCATGCTATCCATATAAGAGAGTGTAGATTCCAAAGAATTAGTTTTGAGGTGATTGAAGAAAAACACATGATAAGAAGTCAATGAACAGAATTTCTTAAGAATAACCTATAGCCTCTCGAAGATAGGATGTAGACATTTCTGCATCAATCCTTAGGACTCTGCTAGACATTGCCCTCATACTAATGATACCAGTCAACCTAAAGCTCTTATACCAACTTGTCACGACCCAATTTCTCAAATCATGATGATACCTACTCTAACCCACCAATAGGTAAGACTAACCCATAGCCCGGAGCCAAAAGCAGGGCTATCAAGTAGAAGATAATTAAAAAATCAAGCAAAGAAATATTAGTAAAAAGAAGAAATGGAGCAATATTAATACATCTACAAGGAGCCACCATAAGACCTGACATCAGTTAATAAATGAGCATCTAAACAAAATAAGAGTACAAGGCTTTTATAAATATAAAAAAGGTACAAACAGTCTTCAAAAGTAAGTAAAGACTAGTCTTAGCCCAAAACAGATGAAAATTGGCAACTCCGGTCCGAATGTAAGCTGCTCAGCACCAAGACCAAATCATCGATGATAACCCGTACTATGATCTGTAGGGTGCAGAAGTGTAGTATGAGTACCAAATGAATGGTACTCAGTAGGTATAGGCCTACCGAGATCCACTGATAAAGCAAGAATAAATAATATCAAACTAGATAAATACAAAATAAATAACTAATTAGGAGATAACACAATGTAGTACAGGAAATAAGGCAAAGAGATAGGATACATAGATAAAAGAGCAGAGTCAAGAAATGCACTTGAAAGCGCAAGCGAACAACCTATTTATAATAAGAAGGCACCATAAGAGGCCAGTCACATAGCCACTTAAGGACTAATCCAACTCAGCCTAACCGGAAGTACCAACAACAAACCCAGTCCAAGACACCCTATAGACCAACTATAAATACAAAAAGAGATAAGTACAGGTATAATCAAACAACAATCAACTGGATGCCTATACCCTAGAAGGTACAAACAATGACATGCATACCTCTGGTCCTCATAAAATTGGGGGATCAAATATCAAAACAAGTATATTGGTGATAGGCAATGCTAATGAATGCAAGTTTATAGTAAAAACCAGTAACATCATCGGTGGCTCTCAGAGATCATCAATAACAAGTGTATATACCCACCCTAGCCCAAAACTCGTGAAAATTCTCAATCAATGCAAGCATGCCATCACCAACATCTAACCAAGATACAGCTCATATATAAATTAAATCAAATCTCTTAAAAAGAAGGAGTATAGTTCCTTCGGGCATAAAATTACCTTAATATTCATTATTGGAGCTCGCAAATGCCTAGCACTTGGAATTGCTCAAATTGGAGCTCCCTAGCTCCCAAAATTACAAAAACACTAAATGGAGGTCGGGCTGGTGCGTGATTGGTCTTATTTAAAAGACCAGTCCCAATAACCCATTGCGATCGCGGCCCACACAAAAAAGGGTCATCGCAATTGCAGAAGAAACCCATACGAGCGCGAAGGCCATTGAACTAGGACCTTGCGATCGTGACCACAAGCCTCACAAATATGAAGGCCTAGGCAATAAGGCTCCATGAATGTGGAACCTGAGATCACGAATACGATCAGCAGTGGTGCATACACCAGCAGGTGTTGCACCAACTCAAACTTGATCTTTGAAAAAACTCTAATGGGGTGCTCGGAATTCAATTTTGAAACCCTATGCGTGCAAATGTGCTATGCTACCCCACTAAATTCAATATTCCAAACTCAAAAGTACACTTGAAATTTCCATCTGAGGTCATCTTGACAAAAAGTGGATCCCACGCCCAAGCATTATTTTAAGCCAAAATATAAAGAGGCTCAGAATAAGATCGGAAGCCTTGGAAACCACAAAAAGGTCATTCTAGACCAAACTCGACATTTTAGAGCTAACCACACTAACGAATTTTCAATTCAAGTATATTTACAAAGAATGTTGACTAAAGTCAAACATAGGCCAAATTTCTAAGGCTAGAGTGCCAAAAAGTCCAAACTCGAACTGAAATCCTTGAAACTAAAATCGAATATGCTACTAGCCAAACTAAGTCCAAAGATAATAAAAAAACAACTCACTTGCAATTCTTAAATCTCTAACGGTCATCTCCTCCTTCTCTATCTCACACTGTTCATCTCCGGTCAGTTCTAAATGGCTTTACCGCCGCCGGTGAAGCTCCCGTAGCCACCGAATATAGATCAAAAAACATCGCTAGCTAATGACACTCTGAATCTGCAAAATAATACTGCAATTTCAAGTGAAGCTGGTTTGAATCAACAATAATCGGCAATCACTGTCTCTGAAGAGGAGCTGAGAATTGCACACAAGATCATCAATTTTCAGAAACATGGTTTGATTCGAGTATCAAGAACCATGGTAGATGATTCCTTATCTTTTGGACTACATACAGTCCAAAAATTGGATCAAACCACCACACCATTTGAGAGCAGTGATCAGGCGACGCCTGAGAGAAACATCGCAGAGTCGCCGGAGTTGCGCCTTCATATTCGAAGGGGCTCCGGTGACTTTCGAATGGCAGACCCCCTGGGGTTTGTTCCCCAACTCATGGTGCTCCTACCACCAAAATTTCAACCCAAATGGACGGTGAAATTGTTGGGGAAGATGGTACCGGCGAGGTTGTCGGAGCTCAGGCGACATCTTCAGGTGGAAACCAATGCAAAACACCCCACCAGCAACTCACAAACACTAGAGAAGGACTCAAATCCTCTCAAATTAGCTTGAAGTTGCCAAATCTACAGGGTCACTGTCAGAGTGCCAGCGCCGGAGCTCCGGCGAACCATTTGTCACTAGATCAAATCCAAAATATCCCTAAGGGCAATGCGCAACTTCCCATCCACAAGAGGTGTCTCGAATCAGCAATAACAAATTCAAATTCAAAAAGTCGTCGAGACACTCGTCAAGGTGATATGCACATTTTCACTGATAGTCAAGCTGATGAACACACATTGGTTCAAGACCAATATCAACAATATGGTCAATTCAATCAACTAAAGGATAATATGCAAACAATTGATAATGCAAAGTTGATGCATCTTTTTTCCAAAAATGATAAACATACTTCAGGAACTTCACAGCAATGTAACAGTGCCAATATTACACACCCCCAAGGTAAGACCAATCCTTCCAACTTGATATACTCTGAGACTGCCAACTTGATATCCAGTGGAGTTCCTTTACAACCTAATGCAAGTGTAATTCCTAGTAATGCTATAGGTAACTCCTTGCAGGGCACTGATCATACCACAGTCACTTCTAAAAGCAGCCCTGAAATTCCTACCAAAATGACTAACAATTCTATTCCTCAAACTAGCAACCAGCTACACACTCAACAGCCTACCACCACCCACAATAGCTTCCCTAAGGTGTCTAGTAATTTTGACATCCAGGTTCAAACTAGCCAACCTAAGGTGCCCATCAGCTATGCAAATGTTGGTCCTAGACATGTTGGACCTAAATCAGCAAATACCCAACCTCAACCAAATTCCACTAACCAAAACCCCCAGAAAAATATTTTTCCCAACTTAAAGGACCAGGTCCTTCAGCCTGCCCCTTACACTGTAGTTCAGACCTTTGCTGCCAAGCTCAGAAATAATCAAGCAAAAAATGAGGCTCCTATTGAATTAGCCACCCCGGAATACACAACCAAACAGGGCCTGCCTGCTGTGTTTTTTGAAAAAGAAGACTTTATGCACAAACTAGCTCAAAGATGCAAATACACCTTGGTTGGCAAATTTACCCACACCATGCCAAAGATAGAGTTGATAAGAAGGAGCTTTATCATTCAAACTCAGCTCTCAGGAGGTGTAAAAATTGCTCATATCAATGCTAGACATGTCTACATTGACTTGGACAATGAGTTGGATTACAATACTGTCTGGACCAAACAAAGAATGACAATAGAGGGCCAACTCATGAGGATTCAGACATGGACACCTACTTTTAAACCGGATGAAGAAACCCAATAGTGCCAATCTGGGTAGCCTTACCAGAACTACCTTGGCATTGCTATAACATGGAGTTCACCATTGCCCTGCTAGCCTCTGTAGGGAAGGTACTTTATCTAGACACTGCTTCCATACAAAAAACAAGGGGAAGCATAGCCAAGGTGAGACTTCAAGTGAATCTCACCAATAAAAGACCTCCCCATGTTTGGCTGGGATATGACAAAACTGATAAAACTCTAGGGAGGTGGCAAGCTATTTTATATGAAAATGTACCCGATTACTGCATGTACTGCAAACATCAGGGTCACTTGATACATGTTTGTAATATTCAAAGAAGGGATGAAGAACAAAAAAAAAAGAAAAGAAGAAGAAACAGCAAAAATGAACAAAAACAAGGAGGGCATGCTAACCAAGGATCATGATGACACAAATATCAATACATCTGTAAAAGATTCTCCTGCTCAGCCACAACAAACACTTGACAATGCAAAAGAACTGTTGTGGCAAGTTCAGAGAAAGAAACAATCTAAGGGACAAAACAAGCCCCAACAAACAAATGTGATCAGCTCTATTCAACCACAGCAGAATAGGGGAGTTGATAAACCTCAGCAAAACATCACAGGTCCAGGTAAGTCCTCTACTCCTATTTATACTCCTAATAATTATATTGATCTTGGTACCCAGGATCAAACCAATAACTAAGATGCAGGAGAACCAAGTAACCAAAGGAATTCCACTTTGAAGAATTCAGCAAAAATGTAGGAAAACACCATAATTCAACAACAAGGTACTACTCAAGGGAGCAATATACCAATGAATGCAGGTATTGACTTATTACTACCCATACCCCTTACACCCCCACATCATACTTCTGCTGCTGTTGGTTGTGTAGTTGATGGAGGAAGGGTTGGAGGAGTAATGGAGAACCCCACTAATCTGCAGGATGGGGAACCCAAAAGGGGAGGGATTTTGTCTCATGTTCTGCGTGAGAATATCACTGACCTTAGGAGTGCCCTTACATCCCCTGCTACCCCTGCACACAAGGCTCAAAATGACATACCAAATACTGAATCCATCAGAAGAGATCCCCCTACTGATGATTCTACCATGCAAAACATCTTAGGCTCTATGGCCAAGGATTTGGGATCCTTTGCAAGCAGTAGTGGCAAAGACTCTAATGCAAAAAAGAACAAGTTAAGCAAAAAAGGGAGAGAGGCCATCAAAAAGAAAACAAACCTTTCTGAGAAATACCAAACTCTTTTAACTGACAGTGTTGCAATGCAACAAAGTGAACAGGGATGTCAATAATTTGTACTTGCTGATGACCAGGTGGGTATAGATATCACCCCTCTTCAAAATCCAGAGGTAGCTATAGATCACTTCACCTGCAACACCAACATACAGGACCCTATTGATGAGTATGATGTATGTGATTCAGAAAATGAAGAAGATAATAATTATCAGCCCTTGCATGATCAGGAGGAAGATGATATTATAAGTGAGCATTTAATCAAAAATATCAACCCCTCTTCTGAGAATATATATGAGGAAGATATCCAACAGGTGGCTAGTTCACAGGGTCTATCTCCTAGAGGGATACATAGGACCAGATTTAGCAACAAGGCAAACATTTCTACAAAAACTGCTCCCACAGGCAGACCAAGTACCAGGTCCCATACTTCAAGAATTTCTCAATGATTAGTACCCTTAGCTGGAATGTAAGGGGTATAAATACCCAAGGAGCCATGGATAGAATAAAACTTCTCACAAATATCCATCAAATTTCTCTTATAGCTCTAATGGAACCTTTTTCTGATAACTCTCAGTTACAATACTTCAGAAACCAGCTCAATATGGACCATGCCATCCACAATCCCAATGGTAAGATTTGGATTTTCTGGACCAAAGATGTGAATTGCAAGATTTTGGAGAATGATGAGCAACTAATCACTTGTGAACTCAATCATGCTTTGATCCCAAATCAATTCATCACTACCTTTGTCTATGCTAAATGTAAAGATCATCTCAGAAGACCTTTATGGGACAGCCTTCTACAGCAGTCTACTACATCCAATCCATGGTGCACTATAGGAGACTTTAATGTTATTGTAGACCCTGAAGAAAAATTAGGGGGTGTCCCCTATAATATGAGAAAGAGTTTTGAGTTCATTAGCATTATTGAGGCTTCAGGTCTTCAAGACCTTGGTTTCTCAGGTCAGAAATACACCTGGTCCAACTTGAGGGGTATCAACTTTAGAATTTGGAAGAGACTTGATAGAGGGATGGTTAATGACAACTGGCTGGAAACCATGCCCCATACCAGCATTAATCATCTTCCTTCAGTGGGTTCTGATCACTGCCCCTTGCTCTTAAAAATGATTGACCAACAACACAACCCCATCAAGTATTTCAAATTCCTGAACTACTGGCCTAAGCAACCTTCCTTCATGGATACTGTCAAGAATTGTTGGAGCAGACCTTCTAATGGAAATCTAATGTGGAGTTTTCATCAGAAAATAAAAAAACTTACTGCTACTCTTAGCAGCTGGTCAAGAAATCAATTTGGAGACATCTATGCTAAAGTCAAAGAATATGAGGAGAAGACTAGACAAGCTGAAGAGAATCTGATCAGTCTGAACACCAATGAAAATAGGTCTCAACTGCATGCTATCAATGCTGAGTACATTAGATACATGAAGATGGAGGATTCTATCCTCAGACAAAAGTCTCAACTTCACTGGTTCAAAGAAGGTGACAGGAACTCTAGCTACTTTCATGCTCTCATCAGAGGCAGGAGAAGAAAGCTTCACATCCACAGAATCCAAAATGAAGAAGGCTCTTGGGTGCAAGGTGATAAAGAGATAGCTGATGTTGCTTGTAAATATTTCCAAAAAATTTTTACTGTAAAGGAGGAGCACATCCAACAGCAGACACTCTATTGCATCCCTACAATGGTGACTGACAAAGACAATGATGAGCTACAAGCCATGCCTACTATGGAAGAAGTGAAAACTGTTGTTTTTACTATGAATCCTCACTCTACTGCTGGCCCTGATGGGATGAATGGAACTTTCTTTCAGGTGTGCTGGGACATCATCAAAGAAGACCTCCTTAAAGTGATCATATCCTTCTTTTGTGGAAAAACTATGCCTAAATATTTCACCCATACTTGTTTGGTTCTACTCCCAAAAGTAAACCATCCTACAAAAATCTCTGAGTTCAGACCCATAATCCTTAGCAACTTCACTAACAAAATCATTTCCAAACTCCTCTACCTAAGACTTGCTCCTATTCTCCCCAACCTTATTTCCTTGAACCAATGTAGCTTTGTCAAGAATAGAAACATCTCTGAAAATATAATGCTTGCCCAGGAAATAATCCACCAGATCAAAAAACCAAATGTTGGAGGCAATGTTGTGATAAAACTTGACATGACCAAGGCTTATGATAGGGTCTCTTGGAATTACACTTGTCTTGTGATGAGAAGAATGGGGTTTAAAGAAACTTTCATTGACATGGTTTGGAGAATCATGGCTGAAAACTGGTACTATATTATAGTCAATGGATCAAGACATGGTTTCTTTCACTCTACAAGGGGTCTCAAACAAGGTGATCCTCTCTCCCCTGCTTTATTTATCTTAGGTGGTGAAGTGTTGTCCAGACTACTGAACAATCTTCATCAGCATCCCCAATTCCATGGCTTCTTTATGGCAAAAAAGGGACCTCAGATCAATCATCTGAGTTTTGCAGATGATATCATCATCTTTACTTCTGGAAGAAGGCACACCTTAGATCTCATTATGGAAACATTAACTACCTATGAAAGAGTTTCTGGACAATTGATTAACAAGCAAAAAAGTCATTTCATGGTACCCTCCAATGCTTTCAAGTCTACTGTACTGAGAATCAAGAGTATCACTGGTTTCAACCAAAAGAGTAGTCCTATAACATACTTGGGATGTCCTATTTATATTGGTAGGCAAAGAGTTATTTACTACTCTGATCTTATTGCAAAAGTTGTAAGCAGGATAACTGGTTGGCATGCTAAAATCCTGAGCTATGGGGGTAGAGCTATTCTTGTGAAGCATGTTATTCAAGCCATGCCAATACATTTGCTTTCAGCCAGCATCCCTCCCTCAACCATCATTAAGCAGATTCAGAGCATCACTGCTAACTTCTTCTGGGGATGGAAAAATGACAAGAGGAAGTACCACTGGTCCTCATGGAAGAACCTTAGCTATCCTTATGATAAAGGGGGCATAGGGTTTAGACAAATCACTGATGTGGTCAAATCTTTTCAATACAAGCAGTGGTGGACCCTGAGAACCAAGAACACCTTGTGGGGAGAATTCCTTAAATCCAAATACTGTCAGAGGGCCAATATTATTACAAAAAAGTGGGACACTGGTCATTCCTTAATTTGGAAGCACCTCATGAACAACAAACACAACATTGAGCCTCACATTCAGTGGCAAATTAAGTCTGGCTCTTGCCTTTTTTGGTGGGATAACTGGCTGGGTGTTGGCCCTTTAGCTCATTTTTCTGCTAACAGGTGTAGGTTTAACCACACCCAAGTTTCAGCTTTTCTAACTAATGGCCAATAGAATGTTGATCTCATTATCCAAAAAGCCCCTCCTCAGTTTGTTCCTAACATTTTAGCAACTCAATTCAGCTACCACCCCCTCAAACAGGACCATCCATGCTGGATTCCTACTACCAATGGGGAGTTCAGTTGTTCTTCTGCCTGGGAGCTCATTAGAGACAAGAGGACAAATACTATGTTGAATGCATGTACTTGTCACCAACTAATACCTTTCAAATGCTCCTTTCTTGTTTGGAGATCTCTTAGAAGGAAATTACCTACCAATGAGAAAATAACCAGCTTTGGCAAAGCCCCCTCTCAGTGCCATTGTTGTGAAAGCCTTGGCCAAGACACCATTGATCACACCTTTGTTGCAGGAACCTTTGCCAAGAATACTTGAAGGGTGTTTGCTGATTCTTTGGGCATAAAAAAGGATTACACACCTCTTATAAATATGCTTATGAGATGGTGGACATCTAAACACAAGAATGTAGAACATAAACTCCTGTTACAAGCAATCCCTATCTTCATTTGTTGGAACTTATGGAAGAATAGATGTGCTTACAAATATGGTGGGAAGAAATCTAACCATTCAAGAGTCAAATTTTCTATCTACAAAGGCATCTCTAACCTGCTCATCACAGCTTTTCCATATATTGAATGGCCAAATAACTGGAAGGACCTAGTCATTTCAGTGGAACAATGCTACCATGACACCAAAATTACCCCTGTATGCTAGATCAAACCAGTTGATCACATGGTAAAGCTAAATACAGATGGTAGTGCCCTTAATAACCCAGGCAACATTGGTGGAGGAGGAATACTTAGAAATACTCATAGTGACCTTATCTTTGCCTATGCAGTTCTATTGGGGGAAGGAACTAACAACCAAGCAGTTCTATTGGTTCTAACTCAAACTTCAACATGGTTTTGTCTATGCATAGCTATAAATACCTTGAAGATCTCACAGTTAGAACTCCTGGCAAAAGGAAAATCTCCCTTCCTTATTACTATCTTTATTATTTTCTTAGAATAACCAGTCTAACCTTAGAGGTAAGGAGTAGAATAGTTTGTATTTTGTCTTCACTTCCTTCTTGGCTTAACAGGTATAGGAATTTAAATGTTAGCAGACTTTACATAAGCCACATTACAGAAGCAGCAGTGACTCCAATTGATAAACAACAGCAGCTTTCTAACAGCAGCACCAGAGACCAAAAGCAACCAGTAGTACTTAACAAATACATCAGGCATCACCAAAATGCCTCCATATTGTGCAGGATTACTGCAAATACATTTCCTGAAGATCCCATGGAGTTTCAACTCAAATGGATAATTGGAGACGTTAGTCGAGCGACCTTGAAAAAGTTATCAGACTTAAGTCCCCAAATGGAGCATTTCACAACTTGGAGCCTCCAGCCTGTCCAAATGACCTCCAAATGTTGCAAGAATACAGAAAATACAGTATTTGCAAATCCCAAGAAGTTTCACCTCCAACGGATAATTGGAGACGTTAGTCGAGCGACCTTGAAAAAGTTAGTTAACTTAAGTCTCCAACTGATTCACTTCACAACTTGGAGTCTCCATCTTGTCCAAAAGACCCCCAAATGTTGCAGGAATATAGCAAATATAGTAATTGCAAAGCCCAAGAAGTTTCACCTCAATCGGATAATTGGAGACGTTAGTCGAGCGGCCTTGAAAAAGTTAGCCGATTTAAAGCTAACAAGCTCCAAAGCACTCTTTGAGGTCTGTTCCTTTCTTTGCTTTGTGTTTGTTTGTATGTGCAGGTGCTCTAAGGAACTGATCATAAGGAAAGGTCTTCTCCTGAAGGTAACTTGCAACAACAAACAACTGAGCATTTCCACTATGGAGGCACCAGGAAGCTGGCTACAGGTTTGCAACAGACTATACTCCTCCCACATTCGTTTGGTTCTTTGGCTACTTGTTTATGCAGGTATACAGAGATCCAAACAAAGGGAGACAAATTCTAGAGATGCAGGAGCATCACCAGCCTTCACCAACAATCCAACCATGCCAGATTCAATCCTTTATTACCTGCATCAACACCATTACATCCAAGCTACTTGGAACTCCTTGTTTGTTTATTTATTGGAGTGCAGACACATAATACAGCAGCAATGGAACCTTCCAAAAGGCAAGGCTCCATCAGTTAAACACTCAAACCAAGGCTACTTCTACTACAGGTTGCAATATACAACAGCAAAAGCATGGTGCAACAGGTACAACTGCTTCAACAACAATAACAACATGAGGAGCTACATCCACAGCAATTGGTCCATCCACAGCAGTTTTGTTTGTGGATCTTTGTTTTTGGTCTTGTTGGCTTGGTTTTATGCAGTTGCAGGTAGCTGGAGAACATTTGGGGATACAAGCCTCAATACACAACACCTCCAGCAACATGCAGCATCCAAGAAGCTTGCAGAACTGCAGCATGAATCAGCAGAATTGCACCTCTTAATGTGCATTTCTACTGCAGGATACTATAGCTTAGAAAGGCAACAGGAAGTTGAAGCCTCCTTTAAACCTACTACAAGATTGCAGCTGGATCTCCAATCCACAACACCTCCAAACCTGCTGACTAATAAAGCTCCAAAGCGGCTGACTGATACACTTCCTTCCATTTTTCATCCTCTATAGCTGCTATAATCATGATATTGAAGTTGATGCATCTCTCCATTTGGACTTACTTGGTATGACAAGACTAAAAAGGGCAAGATGAATAGAACTTTCTCATCCCATACGAGATAGAAGTTTCGTATACTTGTTCTGCTTCAGTTTAACTATGTGATTCGTCGCGTAGTTGAAGAGGACTAGTGTAGGTTACTTTCTTGTTTTTTCTCATGGAAGGGGAGAGTCTCCCTCATTTATGCTTACTTAGTCGACTTGTACCGGGAGGAGTCCTCCCATAGGTTTAATGCTTTCTAGTTTTGGTTAGCCTTTTTTTGTAACGGGAATGAGTTAGCCGACCTTAGTAGGTTAGCCGACTTATGAACCAACATAGGATTGGAGGTAAGGTTTATGTCCCCCTCCGTGTATTTTTACTTTATTTATTTATGTTAAGGTTTGGGGGTGCTGCTCAACCCCTGACTGTGCACGAGAGGTGGGAGCCTCGTGTGGGGTCTGTTCCCCAAAAAAAAATGCTACTAGCCTAAAATGACCATTCTGAAGCTGATAAAATTATTAGAGTTCTATTCTAAGGTCATTTTTCTAGATTTTTGATCGAAGTCAACCGCTCAAACTCCGAGAGCTTCAAAACAGAGAAATGGGGATAAGCTCCAAATGAACAACCAGACGATCGAACTATCAGTGCCAGTAAGTCATAAATAACTTGGGGTCACTCAAGAAAGCTCTAAATGCTGAAAAGATTAGAAAATGGAGGAAATGACCTAGAGGATCATTACACTATTGAGATGTCACTATCCGACTGATGCACTTGATCATGGCTACATTATTATTTCTTACAAATTATGTGATCTGAGTCAATGTGGGTGGTCTTCAAATTAAAATCATTACACCTACAAAAATAACAAAATTCAAGTCACTGAAATCTCAAACACAATTATAAGACTCTTGAATAAGGTGAACAAAATATCACTATATTTATCTATCAATTGACTCCACCTGATCATGGCGGTCGCGAATGCTACTGGCCCAATTTAATTCACTTGTTATTGAATTTGAAAGTCATCAAACACTCCAGTCTAATTTTACAATTGTGTAGGAGCATTACTTGCCGCAGTTTTACGATTTACACTTCAATTAAAATTTTGATTGTGTAGCAATACATTGTCACATTGTTTATCAAAATCACTCCTATTGTTTGACTGGCTGCCAATCTCCTAAGACTATTTGTTTTTGAAGTATATCCTTAGAAAATCAATATTCAAACTAAGAATATACACAATAACTCTAACATAAAATTCATTATTGGTAGGTTTTTCAACTTGGGTTAAGCGTTTAATTATTACATATATTTCAAGCATCACAATGGTGATGTGATTGTTATTATCTCAAGACTTCAGAGAAATAACAACAAATAATCATCATTATAAATTCAAATCTTGCCATAAATTGAAAATATATTGGCCTTAAATGACATTAGATATCATTTATTGATGAACACCATAAGCTCGAGATATTTACAATCATTTTACTCCTAAAGACGTGTTACAGACGATCATATTCGAGGGAGATTAAGAACCTTTTGTAGAATCTCAATAATATTGAGAAAAACCAAGGATAGTATTGATGAATAATAAATCGGGTACATGCTCCTTTATATAAAAGAGAGTTGTAGAGTCCTAGGCTAGGTAAACTTAGAGTTATACTACAATACAAATATGATTACAAGCAAGATATTAATTACATATTACAATCACTATGTTTACATAGCCTAGTCCTAATCTGACTCTAAGTCTCCAACAGTAAGTATGACTTTAACTCTAACTTTTTAGCAGTCTTTTACAGTCTTCAGGGCTCTTAACAGTTGGACTATGTTGTTCAACCTGATCCTTAGATCCATCATGATCCTTATCTTTAATATGTCCCCTCAAGCTAGTGAGTGATGGAACAAATTACTCCTAGCTTGCACTTAAACCCAACAAACACTTACTTTGTCAATGCTTTGATGTGAATGTCAGGTAGTTGATCCTTGGAACTCACAAACTGAGTAAGAAGTTGACCTCTGGTCACCTTTTCTCAAATAAAATGATAGTCCATCAAAATAGGTTTAGTTCTAGCATGCATAATTGGATTGACTATTGTAAGACCCCGAATGTAGGAAAGTCAGAAAATTAGGTATTGAAGAAGGTCAGCTAAAAATTTGCACCAAATACTGACCACGAGACCATTCATGGGTCGTACTCAGCTTTACAGCTCATGGAGAGGGCCCGTGTGGGCGTCTGAGATCAGGGTAGTTAAGGGGGAGGTCTATAGAGGGCTCTATGACCTGTGGAAAATTTCACAGACCATGAAGCCTTTCATGAAATCGACCCCCAAGACTCTTGAAATTAGGTGAGGACCACGAGAGGCACCACAGGTCGTGCTGGTCATCACGAGTTATGGTGGCCTCCGTGGAGGTCACCCCTTTAGACCCAAAATAGAGCTCACTACCATGATGACCACCATGAGCCGTGGTGGGATTCACAGACTGTGGTGGGTCCTCCATACAAGTGTCATTTCAGTTAAGTCTAGGGGTGTTTTGGTCATTTCCATATGATCTCACTAATAAATGTGGATGCATTTTAGGGGTTTATTCTATCATATTAACTACCTAAACTCTCCTAACCCTCTCATTCTCACTGTAACTCTCAAAACCCAAACTCTTCTCTAAAGTCTCCTCTCAAGAGTTTTCTTCCTCCTCAAGCAATTCAAAGAGAAATTCAAGTTTAATCTCCCAATTCAAGATCAATCTAGGCCTTCTAAAACTCAAGGTATATGGAAATTCATCCATAGGCCCTTTTACCCATGGAGTCCCAAGTTTTCTCTCAAAATCTCTTATGATGTTTTCTTTTAAAAACCCTAATTTCATCAATTTATATTGGATCTTCTTAATTATGATATATTTCATTTTTATTAGTCTAATTATGCATAATTCACAATACATTTCATTATTTCAAGTTGAATTTCAAAGACCCATGCTATATGCTAGTTTCAAGTGTTTTTTCAATGAATTATGATCATCAATTTCAATGGATTTCAATGAATATTTTATGAAAGCTTATGAATGACTCATAAAAGATTATGAATAAATTTTCAAATATATTTTTATCAAGAAGTTATGGTGTGATAAGGTAGTTCTCATACAATCATGTTAAAAAGGTTAAAGGACATTCTCACCAACTCATGGATTCTTATAAATTAATCATGTTAATGAGCTATTCTTATGATTTCACTATGATGAGGATTGATATATTTTATTATCTTTCCTAATGATGTTAATGACTATATTTTCATGAAGTTCCATTGGAATAATAACTAAGCACCAAGAGAACTTTAAGGTGGGGTTTGGTTTGTAGGCATAGTAGCTACCTAAGGGAATATTAGTATCAACCTTTAGTTCCTAACTATATTGCCCGCATAAGTTTAAAGTGCAAATATGAGTATCTAGTGGATCCACATATAACACAAAGTTAGAGGAAGTACCATCACGAAGTCTACCTTAGCAAAGTAGTCTCCCCTTTCTCGATGTGGGAGTATATTGCATTTCATGTTATAGTTAAGATGGTCTTATATGTCAGTTAAAGATCCTATCCTACATCAAGGTAAATGAAAAGTTATAAAATTCTCATGATTATGTTTTGATGCATTGACCATATGATTATGATGCTTTGAGGTTTTCATGATTTTACTCATATTTTAAAATATTGGTCAAGCATCTCTTGATTCATATTGATTATGTCCTATATTCATTGTTCATGCATACTTCTCATATGTTTAGTGCATTCCATGTACTAATGCATACTTTTGCCTATATTATATCATAATATAGGAATGGACGATCATTGTGCATGTCTTTTTTGTGAGTAGATTTGAGCTTATACTTTCACTTGTGGTGACTCCTCATTCTTCGAGGACAATACTTTTATGTTTATTGTTATTATAACATTCTTATGTTGTCATGGGTGAGCTAGAAACTTGTCTTATACCTCCATCTAGTTAGTAGAGGCATGTTGGATGTCCTAGAGTCTATGATTATCTTTTATTCGAGTTTGAGACTTATTATCTTTTGTTCACTAGTGTGAAGCACGCCATAATCTATGAATAGGAGGCTATGAGGCATCTTAGGAAAAACATCACTTTTTTCATGATCTTATCGTGCGATAGAGTTGAAATATAAGATTTCCTCCTTTAATACTTTCTCTTTGTGATTTTAGAAATATGCCTCCAAGAAGGAACCCCATCCGAAGGAACATTAAAGAAGAGCAACAAACTCTAACTGACCCCTTGAATGAACAAGTGTCTCATGCAGAGTTTCGATCTACTTTCCAAGTTCTTACTCAAGCCATGGAGACTCAAGTGAACCGAGAGATGGTAGCCCCCATAAACCCAAATATGGGTACGGTGGCTAGCTGAGTTCATGATTTCATCTGTATAAACCTTCCCGAGTTTATGGTACTAAGGTAGATCATGATCCATAAAAGTTCATAGAGGGTATTGGTAAGATTATTGACATCATGGGTATTGGCTCGAGGGAAAAAGCAGACTTGGCGGCATATCAACTCAATGAGGTTTCTCAAGTTTGGTATGATCAATGGAAAGATAAAAGAGGTAGAGATAATGGTCTCGTTGTTTGGGAGAAATTCAAGGGTGCTTTTCTTGACCGATTATTTCCTTAGGAGTTTAAAGAAGCAAAGGTACAAGAGTTCATCAATTTGAGATAAGGTAATATGAGTGTGAGGGAGTATGCACTCAAGTTCACTAAGTTGTCAAAATATACTCCTTTTATGGTTGCGGATTCAAGGGCTTGTATGAGCAAATTTGTTTCGGGTGTGTCTGATTTAGTGGTCAAAGAATGTAGAACTGCCATGCTTCTCAAAGAGATGGACATTTCGAGGCTTATGACACATGCCGAACAAATTAAGGAGGAAAAGTTGAAAGAGATATCTAGAAGGAAGTCCAAGAGGGATCGAACTGATGGTGGAAATTTCTTATATGGTAAGTCCGAAAATGGTGGTCGTCCTCAGTTTCATCAAAACTATTCCATCCAATCTTTCTCAAACACTTTGTCTCCAAAATTTGATAAAGATAAGGTGCCTAACCCTAAGGTTCAAGGAGGATCTCCAAGTGGTCAAGTCATCCCTCCATGTAAGAAGTGCAGAACGAATCATAAGGAAGCTAAGAAGGATTGGATGTGTGCTATAGGTGTGAAAAGTTGGGTCATCAGGTAAGGAGTATAGGAGTGGTACTAGATTCCAAACTCAGACATAGGCTACCGATCCTCCAAATCAATGTGCTACTACTTCAGGTGGTGGTCAGTGCCAAAATAGATTTTTTGCCCTTCAGACTTATCAAGAATTAGAGGATTCACATAATGCATTGACTGGTATGTTGAAAGTCTTTAATTTAGATGTTTATGCATTATTAGTTTCGGGTGCTACTTTATTATTTATTACTCCTTATCTTGCTATGAAATTCATTATTAGTTCCGAGATCTTATTGGAGACTTATTCGGTCTATACTCATGTTGGTGATTCAGTTGTGACTAAGACACTATTAGAATTACCCAGTTCAGTTTTCCATAAAATCACCTTAGTTGATTTTGTAGAGCTTGATATGATCGATTTGGATGTTATTTCTGGTATTAATTAGTTTTATGCATTTTATGCTTCTATATATTGTAGAACCCGTATGGTCAAGTTTTATTTTGCTAATGAGCCAGTCCTAGAATGAAAAGGTAGTAATTTCGTGTTTAAAAGTCAATTTATCTCATGCCTAAAAGCTCAAAAAATGATTTCTAAAGGTTGCATCTATCATCTTGTTCAAGTTAGAGATACAATTTGGAAGCTCCTACTCTTGAGTCAGTCTCGGTTGTTAATGAGTTTCTAGAATTCTTTCCTCGATAATTTCTCGGGTATCCCTCCCAGAAGGGAAATAGTATTTAGTATCGATCTTTTCTTCGATACTCATCATATATCTATTCCTCTTTATCAAATGACCCAAGCAGAATTGAAAGAGTTAAAGGATCAGTTGAAGGATTTGTTAAATAAGGGTTTAGTCATGACTCAACCCCGTAGGCCGCGATTGGGGTCTGACTTGGACACCCATAACCATATTTATCAGCTGTGGTCAAGTCGAATTATAGACACGTAATGTATATACATCAAGTATAGTCAAACCGGACTACAAACAACATGATACGTACATGAGAACCCCCATGGCTCATAGCATTTCGTATATCTGTAGCCTTTTTCATTCGTATCATGATATGAAAGAGCACGCAAGACGACAAGGCTGCCATAATATAACAATATGTATAATACATTATATAGACACAGCTAAACCAAACTGATATATACAACCCTCCATATACATATCTGCAGACCTCTAACAATATTAATGACAACATATAGCGGGATAGGGCCCCCTTCGTACCCCTGAATAACAAAACAATACTATACATCAACGGCCAGTGCCAAAAACTAGGCTCCAAGACAATGGAGCCTCTTCTAGCTAAGCTGAACGGAATCCTAAGCTGATGGACTTTCAAAACCTGCACCTGTACCTATGGGCATAAAATGCAGCCCCCCCCCCCCCACCGAAGAAAAGGGGTCAGTATGACATATGTACCGAGTATGTAAAACATAACATAGCATAACTAGGACAGAGAAGCAGGAGATAAATATATCATAAAAGAAACCTCGATACCTGTACTTTGTAAATCATAAAAGCATGCATGCTCAAATTATACTATATAGCCAGCCCCATCAGGGATCCGGTGAACATCTGTAAAACCATCATAGACCCAGTGCCATCACCACCTTATTACAACACATCATTATATATATACATACATGCCCTAGCCCTCTTGTGATGGACTCAATGGATAATGCAGTAAACTATGCATGAATCCGATAACCGACCTGGGACTCGGAGAACAAGGGTTACAATATACACGAGTAGAGTAGTGAGTAATTATATGCAATTTAAATCTTTATCAGAGACTTGACAGAATAAGAAAGTTAAGCTTTTGCCTGAGGACCCAAGTAGTGGTGTAGTCATCTCGAGTGTCCTCTAAATGCCATTATGGGTTGTCTCAAATGTAATCTCAGGGACCCTAGACATGTATTAACATAGGGCCAAATCGTTTATGGAATCAGAAACACTTAGTATCATATAGTCTTTAAGACTTGGAGCCTGTACATTAGTTACCCTTTTAACATATAGAAGTTTCCAGAGAGATAGTTCAACTACCATAAGAGCTCAATATTCAGGAGTAGATAAGAGATGCTTAATAATGGATTTACCCCAGAGCTACTATCATATTTATCTTACAACTAAGACATGCCAGAAAAAGAAAGAGAATAAGCTCTATATAGTCTGTGCTTTCCTTCGTGTGGTCATCATGTACATATTTTGTACTTGGCCCATCCTGGGGATTGGTGAACAACTATGGCATCATAATCTCATTTTCATACCAAGTATATATCGAGATAAAGGATAGGTAGCTTTCCATACACTACTCTTTAACACGTAGAAGCCTTAACAGGCAATACTCTATTCTTGCAGGAGTTCCAATAGTAAGCAGTGGCCAGGGATTATGAGACGTACTTGGAGTTTTGGGAATGTAATTATCCCCTCATTTCACATACAATTTACTTAAGTCTAAGACATGCCAAAACAAAATAAAGATCGCTTTACGTACTTATGCCAAAAACACGCCAAGAGAAAGCTTCACATACCTCTTATGAGTTACTCTTTATCCTATTCGCCTCATCATCCTTTGAACCTATTCAACACGGAAGTAATATGAATATCAACCACTCTTGACTTTCCAGTATCTTAAGTTGCACCTTAGTATTCATGGAATCTCTTTCCTTGTTTGTCTTTTTAACTAGTTCTTTAATTAGTTAAGACATTAACGAAAATCGGGCAGCATCTCCCTTATAATGTGCCCTATCCAAATTTCCAATTATACCCCTAATACCTACAGAAAACCAACAACAATAAATTGCAGCATATGTTTAAACAATTCACACCAACAATATACAACATAAACTCCAGATGACTCCCTTGAAACTACAATACCAATATAGGGTTTCTAGACTTTATTTCGCAATGCCTTTAATTATACGAAATGAGGGGTCATGTGGATGCAACCAAAAGCACCGACACCCCTTTTAGAACATATTTAGTCCCTTCAACAAACCCCCACACACCTGCAACAGCACACCACAAGCACAATACTTTACTTTGACAACAATTTAACTATAACGACTCTAATTTAGATTGTCTTCAACGTCAAGCATTTCTATGATATTTTCACATTTAAAGCCACCTATAGGACGTGTAACACACTAAATAACAACACCATAAAGTCCAAATTGAAAGGAGAAACATTACCTTACCTGAAATTGGCCAAAACTCACCAAAACTACATCTCAGAAACTTCTTGATGTGCTGAAATGAGGCAGACTGTTTGTGTCCCTTTTCCGCTGCCCCAAATTGAAATTTGTTCTTCATGTTTTTCCTCTTCTTTTGGCTGAAGTTTCATCTCCAAAATATGACAAGTAATAACTTAAGAGTCATATATATGTCTCCTCAAGAGGTGAAGGGTTGACACGTGTCCAGCCCCCATTGGGCAAACACATTCATGCAGCCAATCCGTGGCTGCCATGTGTCCTTAGTGGGGCCCACCCCCAAGTAGGTGGGTCACCTACTTGACCCCAAGCAGGTAGGTCACCTGCTGACATGTGGCACTTCCCTAGGCTGCCATGTGGCACCTCCTCTTGCTGCCATGTGTCATCTTCTCCTCTTCCCCGTGGGTTGGTAATTTTGTCTTATTTTAAGAACCCATGTAATCCATGCTACGTAAGCTTGGTATGTATTTAAGTAACTCAAGTATATAAGACTTCTAAATTAGTAGCTTACGTAGGTAAATCAAGTCCTACGATTCATTTCTTGGCCTCCAACTCATTCCAGATTCTCACAACTCTATTTCCAACCTTCCCTCTCACGGGGTATCGCATTCTTCTTTCCTTAGAGTTGTTTGATATGTGTGGATAGTGGAGTTCTCATGGCCACCTTCAAGAAGACTAGGAACACATTTCAAGGTTCAAAAGTGCAAAGTGTAATAGGTTTCATTAAACCAAGTATCTCTCCATAGGGTGCTCTAGTTCTCTTTAATAAGAAGAAGGATGGTTCTCTCCGTATGTGTATTGACTATAGGAAATTGAACAAGGTTATAATTAAGAATGAATATCCCATTCTAAGGATTGATGACTTATTCTATCAACTTCAAAGAGCAAGCTACTTTTCAAATATTGATCTTCGATCGGGTTATCATCAACTCTGAGTAAGAGAATATGACATTCTGAAGACAACTTTTAGAACTTGGTATGATTACTTTTAATTCTTTGTTATGTACTTTGGACTAACAAATGCTCCTGTAGCTTTTATGAATTTGATGAATAGGTTTTTCAAGCAATATTTGGATATGTTCGTAATTGTGTTCATTAATGATATTTTTATTTATTCACGGAGTAAGGAAGAGCACGCCGATCATTTGAGGATTTTCTTGTAAATTCTCAAGGACATCCAATTGTTTGCTAAGTTTAGCAAGTGTGAATTTTGGTTGAGGTCAGTTTCTTTCCTTAGCGATATTATCTCTGGTGAAGGTATTATGATTAATCCAAAAAATACCAAAGCGGTTAAGAATTAGCCTAGACCGTTGTCGCCTTCCAATATTAGGAGTTTCTTAGGCGTAGCCACTTGTTATAGACTATTTGTGGAAGGTATATCTTATATTACATCACCCTTGATGACATTGACTCAAAAGAAGGTGAAATTCCAATAGTCTGAGGCATGTGAGAAGAGTTTCAAAGAGTTGAATAATAGGCTTATCTATGCTCCAGTGTTGAGCCTGCCAGAAGGTTCCTATGAGTTTGTTGTATATTGTGATGTTTCATAAGTCAGTCTTGGTTGTGTTTTAATGAAGAATGGCAAAGTGATAGCCTATGCTTCTAGGCAACTCAAGGTGTATGAAAAGAATATCTGACCCATGACTTGGAGTTAGAGGTAGTAGTTTTTGCTTTGAAGTTATGGAGACACTACCTTTATGCTGTCCATGTTGATATATTCACCAATCACAAGAGTTTTCAATATGTGTTCACTCAAAAGGATTTAAACCTTCGACAAAGGAGATGGCTTGAATTGTTTAAGAACTATGACATGAGTTTGTTATACCATTCGAAAAAGGTGAATGTGGTTGTCGACACTCTTAATAGATTATGTATGAATAGTGTTGCCTATGTTGAGGATGAGAAGGAGTTAGTCCATGATGTTCATAGATTGGCCTATTTGGGTGTTCGATTGGTTGATTTCGAGGATTGTGGTGTTATTATTCAAAATGGTTCTAAGCAAGATAGTGATCCTACTTTGGTTGAGTTGAAAAAAGTGGTTGCCAAAAAAGCTATTGAGGCTTTCTCCCAAGGGGGAGATGGTGCTTTGAGATACCAAGGTCAATTATGTGTTCCTGATGTTGATGGTTTGAGGGAACTGATATTGTATGAAGGTCATAGTTCTCGGTATTCTATTCATCTAAGTTCCATAAATGTGGCTAAATGTCCTAATTTTAAAGAAGTGAAGGTTGAGCACAAAAAATAGAGAGGTTTGTGTCATGACCCAAGCTAGGCCCTAGGCATGACCCGACAATTAGGATTCCCGAAGAAACCTCAACCAAGCCTCTTAGCATATCATAAGCATACATAAGGTAACAATAAATCAGAACTCATAAGAAACACAAGAATATAGCTAGAATGAAGCGAGACAACATAGACTCTATAAACATATCTAACATGCCTCTACATGAACTAACATAGGTGGGGAATAGGACATATTCCTAGCTCACCCTCAAAAAAAGTAAAAATCATAAGGAACAATGAAAAGATAAGTGTCTTGTCATCAGAGCATGAGGACTCACCAATAATAGAAGCAGTACTAAATATCTAGTCACTAGTGGAATGTGCGTGATCGTTCGACCCTACATATGATACAATGTAGGCAAAAGTATGTGTTAATACATGGAATTCACTAAGTATGTAAGAGGTATACATGAACAATAAAAATAGGACATAGTCAATACAAATTGTAAGGAATTCATAGTTTAAATCCTAACATAATCTCTGTATGGGTAAGACCTTCAACCGACATATAACCATGTGACCTATAACATGGAGTCTGATGTATTGCCACATCAAAGAGGGTCCAATATATCTTGCCAGGATATAACGGCATTATCCTCATGAGAATTGGGTACTCTCCTCTGGCCATCAAGATTGGGTACTCGCCTCTAATATCCTTTAATCCTACGGTGGGACGTAGTTATGGGACATGGGTAATCACCACCAGTCCACTCGGTGCTAAGTACAACTCCAACGGAATATCATTCATAATATAAATATATCATATGAATAGCTCATTATCATGTAATTCATGTAATGTGGTGTAGACCTTCCATCATTATGAATCCTTTTTCAAAAAAAGTATCATTAGGGTATTAAGTCACTCTTAAGGATCTTAAGTCACCTTTTTATTGAAATTTCTTAAACACTTGAAATTCTCCTGACCTATACATGAAATGAAGGTGAAAATATTGGTTCACAATTAATTGACTTAGAAATCATGAAATTTAATGGAAAATATGCCTAATCATATAATTTATATCAACTCATACATAATTCATGAAAATAATATCAATTAGAGGTATAATTGAAAATACCCATCATCCATGTTATGAACCTAAGAGCAATATAGGAAATTCATAAAAAAACTCTTCAATTCCATGCAATAATCATTAATTTATATTTAAATAGGATCATAATCATAATTTAAATCATAATTTATGTAATTAAAACTGAGATTACAAAACCTATAAAAATACATACTTGAATTGATTGAAAAATATAAGAATCTGTTGGGCTCTATGGGTGAAAGGTACTCTTGGATGAATGCCCACATACCTTGAACGAAAATCTAGCAAAAACTTGAAGAAAATTTGATTTTTTGATGAAGATCTTGAGAAAATTTCTTGAAAGTCTTCAATGGAGTTTTGAGAGACTTTTTAGAGAGAGAAATGTTGTATTTGATGAATTGTGAAAGAATTAGGGGAAAAGGGGGTTCTAGGGTAGTTAATAAGGTCGAATTAAATTCAAAAAATGTTCAGTTCATTAAATAATAAGAAGAAAAAAGTCTAAATTGCCCCTACTTAAAAACTGAATTCAAACAAAAAGGACACCCAAGTACGCGATGCGGAATTGTTCCCTGATAGGCCAATTGTGAGCGAATGAGAATTTGGCCAAATTTTGACTTAGGAAAAATTACACTGTGGGGGAGCAAGTTCGCACGCGAGCCTATCGCGCACCCTTTTGGAAATGCAATTTTTGGAAAAATTTTATTTTCCGAGATACTTGACTTAAAAATCCACCGAGGCCATGTTTAATCTTATTATATCATATTCTAACCTTCAAATGCTTGGGATATTACAGTTTGGATCAATATATTAAGATTCCTACTTGGAAGTGGGAAGCCTTGAATATGGACTTCATAACATGTTTGCCTTGTACTCGTAGGCAACATAATTCGATTTGGGTGGTCATTGACCGAATGACTAAGTCAGCTCAATTCCTTCAGATTAAGACCTTTTATTTAGTCCAGGACTATGCTAGATTATATATCCAAGATTTGGTTAAGATTCATGGTGTCCCATTTTCTATCCTTTCAGATCGAGGTACTTAATTTATATCTCAGTTTTGGAGATCTTTCCAAAAGGGTCTTGGTATTCAAGTGAAGCTCAATACAGCTTTTCATCCTCATATGGATGGTCAGGACTAGATCACCATTTAGACCTTAAAGGACATGTTGAGAGACTGTGTCATTGATTTTAAAGGTAACTAGATGACCATTTTCCATTAATCGAGTTTGCCTATAATAACAGTTATCATTACAGCATCCAGATGGCTTTATTTAAGGCCTTATATGGGAGGAGGTGTAGGTCTCCTATTAGTTGGTTTGAAGTCAGTGAAGTTACCTTGATAGGACCCGAGTTGGTACATGAGGCTATGGATAAGGTGATGTTGATTATAGAAAGATTAAAGATAACTCAAAGTCCGCAAAAGTCCTAGTCAGATGTGAAGAGGAGAGAACTTGAATTTGAGGTAAATGATTGGGTCTACTTGAAAATTTCACCCATGAAGGGTGTGATACGTTTTGGCAAAAAAGAGAAGCTTTGTCCTCGGCGGATTGGCAAGGTCTCTTATGAGTTAGATTTACTTTCTGAGTTGGCATTAGTTCATTCAGTGTTCCATGTGTCCTTGTTGAGGAAATTTATTAGTGATCCTAGATCCATCATGCCTTTGGAAGTCATTGGTATGAAGGAGAGTCTTTCATATGAGGAGGTTTCAGTTGAGATCCTAGAATGGCAAGTTAGAAAGTTAAAGAAAAATAAAATAGCTTTAGTTAAAGTGTTATGGAGAAACCAAGCGGTTAAGGGTGCTAAATGGGAAGCCGAAGATGATATGATGTCACGATATCCTCACGTATTTCCTTCCATTCCTAGTAGACGTATTGAGTTCCTTTATGATCCACTCAGTCAAAAACATGTGTTTGATTCATTCTCATGTTCTTCATATGCATTCATATTCATGAAATAAGTTTTAAAGTCTTATTTCAACTTGAGATTAAATATTCCCTGTTTTATGCATTTTCAGTGCATTTGCATTCATCTTGGGTTGCTATGTCTCTTTCCTTTTCCATTCATGCTAGTTTCATTCCTATTTGAGGACGAATATTTCCAAGGAGGAGATATTGTAAAACCTCGAAAATTGAAAAGTTGGAAATTGACGTATTGAAGGAAGTTTGTAGAAAATTTGCATGAGATGCTGACAATGGGACCCTTCACAGGCTGTACTCAGCTTCATGGTTTATGGATAGGGCTCCTGTGGGTTTCTGCGATCAGGGGAGTTTAAAAAGAGGTCTACGGAGGGCTCTATGGCTAATGGAAGGTTTCACGAACCTGAAGCCTCCCGTGAACTTGATGCTCAAGACTCTTGAAATGGGTGAGGACCACAAGAGGCACCACGGGTTGTGGTGTTCACCACGGGCTTTGGTGGCCTTAGTGGAGGTCACCCCTTCAGACCCAAAATAGAGCTCATCACCATGACCACCACCACGGACCGGGTTGGGCTTTATATACCGTGATAGGTCTTCTATACAGGTGTTGTTTCAATTAATTCTAGGAGTGTTTTTGTCTTTTCCCTATAACCACATTAATGAATGTGAACAGTTTTTAGGGGTTTATTCTATTCTATTAACTACCCTAAGCCATCCTAACCTTGTCATTCTCATCCTAACTCCCAAAACCCAAAATCTTCTCTCTAAAGTCTCCTCTTAAGAGTTTTCTTCCTCCTCAAGAAATTCAAAGAGAAATTCAATGTCAAGCTCCCAAGTCAACAGAAATCTAGGGCTTCTAAAAGTCAAGGTATGTGGGAATTCATCCATGAGCCCTTTTACCCATGGAGTCTCAAGTTTTCTCTCAAAATATTTTATGAATTCTTTTTCTAAAAGCCCTAGTTCCATGAATTTGTATTGGGTCTTCTTAATTATGATATATTTCATTGTTATTAGTCTAATTATGCATAATTATTAAACGCTTGACATGGAGTTAGCTTAAAACATGTTCATTATATAGTCGAGCGAAGCGCACCTTTGAATTCACAATACGTTTCATGATTTCAAGTTAAATATCAAAGACCCTTGCTATATGCTAGTTTCAAGTATGTTTTCAATGAATTATGATCATGAATTTCAAGGGATTCAATGAATGTTTTATGAATTCTTATGAAAGCTTATGAATGGCTCATGAAATATTATGAATGATGCTTCAAATATGTTTTAAGCAAGAAGTTATGGTGTGATAAGGTAGTTCTCACACAATCATTTAAAAAGTTGAAAGGATATTTTTACCAACTCATGGATTCTTATGAATCAACCATGTTAATGAGCTATTCTTATAAATTCACTATGATGAGGATTGATATCTTTTATTATCTTTCCTAATGATGTTAATGACTATGTATTCATGAAGTTTCATTGGGAAAATAACTAAGCACCGAGAGGACTTTAAGGTGGGGTTTGGTACGGTAGCCATAGTAGCTACCCAAGAAAATTCTAGTAACAATCTTTAATCCCTAACTACGTTGCCGCGTAGGTATAAAGTATCAATATGGTGTAGCTAGTGGATCCACATATAGCACAAAGTTAGAGAAAGTATCATCACTGAGTCTACCTTGGCAAAGTATCTCCCTCTTCTTGATGTGGGAGTACATCGGATTCCATATTATAGCTCACATGGTCTCATATATCCATTAAAGGTCCTACCTCGCATCAAGGTAAATGAAAAGGTATAAAGTTCCCATGATGATCTTTTGATGCATTGACCATATAATTATGATGGTTGAAGGTTTTCATGGTTTTACTCATATTTTAACATATTGGTCAAGCATCTCATGATTCAATTGATTATTTCTTATGTTCAATGTTCATGTATACTTCTCACATACTTAATGCATTCCATGTACTAACGCATATTTTTGCTTACCTTGTAATATAATATAGGGACGGACGATCATCGTGTACCTCTTATTCGTGAGTAGAGTTGAGCTTATACTTTCACTTGTGGTGAGTCCTCATGCTTCGAGGAAAAGACTTTTATTTTTATCATTCTTATAACTTGTTTATGTTATTATGGGTGAGCTAGGATCTTGTCTTATACCCCCATCTAGTTAGTAGAGGCATGTTGGATGTCCTAGAGTCTATGATTGTCTTTCATTCGAGTTTGAGACTTATTATCTTTTGTTAAGACTTTATTTCCGCATTTATGTCTTAGTATATTGCTTTACTTACCTTATGTATGCTCATGACTGATATGATAAGAGGCTTTATTGGGATCCTCCAACATTCTAATCGATGTATCGCACCTAGGGTCTATCCTGGGTTGTGACACTGTCATGTACAAAGCACTCAAGTTATCACAATACACTGTAACAACTAACTTTAGATACACCCCAAGATCATAAAGTAGATATGTGATCCATATCATCTCTGCTATAGTAGAGGCTAGTGCTCTATACTCAGCTTTAACACTTGATCTTGCTATTGTGGTCTATTTCTTAGAAGTCTAAGAAATTCAATTTGCACCTAGGTAAATGATTTATCCTCTAGTGATCTCCTAGTGGTGCAGCCTCCCTAATCAGTATCTAAATATCCATATAACCTACAAGGTGATTGTGAAATAATTTTGAGTCCAAAATGTAGAGTACCTTTGAGGTACCTGAGAATCCTTTTTAATCTTTGAAGTTGTTTACTATTAGGACTTTGCATAAACTGACTTTCTAGGTTCACAATATGAGTAATATCAGGTTGTAAGACCCTGAAATTTGAAAAGTCAAAAAATGAGGTCTAAAGAGGATTTCCCAAGAAATTTTAGCTTTTTGGAACCAAGTGGCATTCACGGAGCCCTTTCACGGGCCGTGAAGAGGACCACTGACCGTGAAGGGGCACCATGGTCCAGCCTGGTGCAAGTAGGAAAATGGGTGAGGACCATGACCCATGGTGGGGACCAAGATCCATAGTGGCCTACATGGAGGTCACCTCTTCAAACCCAAAATCAGTCCCCTTACCACGAGCATCACCATGAGTCGTGGTGGGCCCTCTGTGCAAGAGTCTGAGTTCAATTAAGATAGGGTGTTTTGGTCTTTTACCTATGGTTTCATTAATGAATGTGAATGGTTTTTAGGGGTTTATTCTATCCAATAAACTACCCTAAGCCCTCATAACCCTCTCATTCTCATCCTAACACTCAAATTATAAAATCTTCTCTCTAAAGTTCTCATTCAAGAGTCTTCTTCTTCCTCAAGCTAATTCCAAGGGAAATCAAGGTCAATTCGAGAGAAAATTAGGGCCTCTAATATCTAAGGTATGTGGGAATCCATCCATGGGCCCTTTCACCCATGGGTCCCAAGGTTCTTCTTAAATTCTCTTATGAGTTCTTCTTCTAAAAGTCCCAGTTTTATGAATTTGCATTGGGTCTCCTTACTTATGATTTATCTTATGATTATTGATCAAATTATACATAATTCACATGATATTGCATGATTTTAAGTTGAATTTCAATTACCCATGTTATATGTTATTTCAAGTATATTTTCAAGGAACTATGATCATGAATCTCAAGTGATTTCAATGAAAGCTTTATGAATGATTGATAAGGTTTATGAATGACTCATGAAAGATTATGAATGATGTTTTTACGCAAGATATTATAGTGTGAAAGGTAATTCTCACACAATCATATTAAAGAGATGAAAGGACAGTCTCACCAACTCATGAATTCTTATTAATCAATCATGTTAATGAGCTATTCTAATGACTTTCTTATGAGGATTGATATATTTTATTATATTTTCTAATGATGTTAATGACTATGTTTTCATGAATTCCATTGAGCTAATGACTAATCACCTAAAGAACTTCAAGGTGGGGTTCAGTCCGATAGCCGTAGTAGCTACCCAAGGAAATCTTAGTAGCAATCTTAAGTCCTTAACTACGTTTTCCGCGTAGGTTTATGATGCTAATATGGCCTAGCTAGTGGATCCACATGTAGCTCATGATTATGATATTCTCACGGAGTCTACCTTGGCAAAGTAGCCTCTCTCTTCTCGGTAGCTACATAGGATTTCATGTTATTGCTCACATGGTCTTATTTATCAGTTAAAGGTCCAATTCCAGATCAAGGTATATGAAAAGGTATAAAGTCATCATGATGATGTTTTGATGCCTTGATCATATGATGATATGTTTTAAGGTTTTTAAGGTTTTACTCATGTTTTAAAATACTGGTCATGTGTCACGAGCCGTACTAGGGTCAAGCCTTAACACAGCAATCAGGATGCGAGGCACCCCAACCAAACCATCTTATCTTACATTGCATTCATAACGTAAAGAAACATGATATTAATATAAGAGGAAGTAATCAACTTAATGGAATGGGACTAAGGGAAATCAACTCAATAAATATTCAATCCAGACTACATCATATTGCGTCTAAACATGCCTCTAGTCTAATCTTTGATGGGGGCTTAAGACAAGCTCCTAGCTCAAAAAAGTCAAATATTAGAAATAAGAAACAAAGTCATTACCCTCGATAAGATGAGGACTCACCAACTCTTGAAATCTAATCAACTCTAGCCACAAATATGATGGTCATGAGTGTCGTCCGCCCCTACATTATGAAACAATGTAGGAAAAATATGTGTTAGTACATTTGAATGTACTATGTATGTATGAACAAGTAAAGGAATGTGAATAATATGCCATAAGATGCATAACCAATCCTAATGAATCGTGAGTAAAGCCTAAAAGAATTTGAAAACATATAAAACTCATGGTTAATGCATATCATAAAACTCATAACTTGATATTTAACTTGTGTGGCATAAGACATTTAACCGACATTTAAGACCATGTGAGCTATTACATGGAATCCGATGGAACTCTCATTGAGAAAAGGGAGGCTACCTTGCCAGGGTATACACTTTCATGTTACTCATCTCAAGTCAACTCAACTGTGCTATATGTGGATCCACTAGCTAGGCTATGAAGGAAATCCTATGCAGGCAACGTATTTTGGGACTTTAGGTTACTACTCAGATTCCCTTGGGTAACTAACTACGTTATCGAACCGAACTCCACCTAGAAGTCCTCTCGCTGCTTAGTCAATATTCCAATGGAAACTCATAAAATATGATCATAAAATAATAGGAAAAGATAGTAACTGTCTATCAATCCATCTTTATAAAATATATTAGGAATAGCTCATTAACTTAGTGATTCATAAGAATCCATAAACTCGGTGAGAATTGTACTTATCACCATTTTTAACATGATTATGTCATAATTGGACTTATCATTCCATAATAACTTCTTCAATCATAACTTTGATCATCATCATAACTTCATCATTTAGAAATCATAATCTCAACTTTAAATCATGAAAACTTTACTTGAAAATCATTGAACTCATAATCTATTCATGAAAATCATATTTAACTCCATAATCATAACTTGGAAATAGCTTTATGTATGGACATTCATAATTCAACTTAAAATCATGCAATTCATATGAAAACATGAATGACATGCATATAATGATCATTCATAAAATCTAAAAATAGAATTTAATCAGCCCAATGCAATTCATCAAAATTAGAGTTCATAATCAATTGAAAATTCAAGAGAAACTTGAAGAAACTTTAAGACTCCATGGGTAAAAAGGCCCTATGGATCAAACCTCACATACCTTGATTGAATTCACTAAGAAATAAAGAAGAAACCTTGAAAGAAGTCTGGGACCCTAGCTTGAACTTGAATGAAGAAACCTTGAGAGACTTTGTTCTTGCCTTAGGAAATTTTGGGAGGATGATTTTTAGAATGAGGGAATTTTGAAAGAATTGGATAGATATAGGGTTGAACTTGGCCCTAATTGTGTCAAGGTTCATTGAACCAAACTTGGGTGATGACACAAATGCCCTTCATTAAATCCAAAATTTTGAACCTACAGATCACCTTCTACGGGACGTCGAAGGAATGACGAGTCATCAAAATGATTCGTCTACAGGCTTTAGGAAAGGCCTGAAAATCAGGTCTCTAAATTTTACAAACAAGTCGTTATTACGACTCGTCAACTCATCTACTGGTCGTAAACTTGACACATCCTGCAGGTCCCAAAACCTGCAAATATGTAGGTATCTAAAGTTTAATTATGAGTCATTCCTATGACTCGAAACTACCTCTATGAACCATCTTGTCAAGTCATAGACTTGACCTTGAGGGACTTCTGAAACTTAGCCCCTGAAATTGGGTTACGATCAGGTATTACGGGTCATAAACACTTCTACGACTCACCCTATTGAGTCGCAGGGTGTAATCTAAGGTTTATGCTAGATAAAACCTTGGGACTCACTCTACGACTACTCATAAACATGGATCAATTCGAAATCTTTGAGACTTTTCTCCTTGGTTCCAACTTTCAGACTTCCGGGGTCTTACATCATGCACTTCATGGTTTATATTGATTATGTCCTATATTCATTGTTCATGCATACTTCTCATATACTTAGTGTATTTGATGTACTAACACATATTTTTTTCCTATATTATATTTATAATGTAGGGTCAGATGATCATCGCGCACCTCTCACTCGTGGCTAGAGTTGAGCTTTACTTTCTTAGTTGGTGAGTCTTCATGCTTCGAGGACAAGACTTTTATCTTTTTATTATCCTTATGACTATGATATATTATCATGGGTGAGATAGGAGCTTGTCTTATGCCCCCATCTAGTTTATTAAAGGCATGTTGGATGTCATGAAGGCTATGTTTTCTTTTTATTTTGAGTTAAAGACTTGTTCTCTTTTATTTAGATTTTCCATGTTGAGACTTTATGTCTGCATTTATGTCTTAGTTTATGGATTTACTTACCTTATGTATGCTCATGAATTATATGCTTAGAAGCTTGGTTGGGGTCCCTTAGGATTTTAATCAACGTGTTGCACCTAGGACCTATATTGGTCTAAATAGATATAATGCATGTAATCGTAGAAACTATCAAAAATAAAAAAAGAAGTGACAATAGTTACTAGCTTGGTTCATAACACAGGTCTTGTGAGTGTCAAATACTGGAGACTCCCTACTATCATTTTGTACAAAAAGGCATCTACAAGATTTCCTATAACTTCATGTAAACTATTCTTTTGAGACAAAGGAGTACCTACAGCCTTTGCCAGTGTCATATTAGTCTTGTCCAATAACTTAGAAACATATTTACTCTGACTCAAAATTATTCCTCCTGCAAAATACTTGACCTCTACCCCAGAAAAAAGTGTAAAGGACCAAGATATTTCATAGTGAACTCATTTCAAAGTTATGAAACCAACTCATAAAATGAATTCCTTCCTGTCACAATAATGTCATCTACATATAACAAGAGAAATACCGTACCTTTGCTAGTCTACAAAGTGAACAAGGAGGCACATGCCTTACTACAAAGGAAACGAAGATGTAGGAGATGCATGTTGAACCTTTAAACCAAGCTTTTGGTGCCTGTTTAAGGTCATATAATGTCTTTTTCAGTAGACAAACATGTTGAGGATACCTAGGATCAACAAATCTAAGAGACACTTATGTATACCTCCTTTTGCAAGAAACCATGGACGAATGCATTTTTGATATCTAGCTGCCTGGTTTCCCACTTAGAACTGACAGCAATGAATAGAACCACCCTAATAGTTATGGCCTTAACCATAAGGCTATATGTCTCTTCAAAATATATCCATTCAAGCTATGAGAAACCCCTAGCAAGAAGCCTAGTTTTCTATCTGTCTATTATTCCTTAGCCTTTTAACTTAGTCTTGAACACCCAATTTGAACCAACTAAGTTTATCCCAACAGATTGGGTACCAATATTCATATCTTATTTTTATTCAAAGAATTGATTTCCTCCTACATAGCTGCAAGACAATGAGGTGACTTTAGTGCTTCCTTAGTAGTTTTTTATTCCCTTAAAAGCCTTTCAATCCCTACTAGTAAAGGGGGATGTGTTGTGTTGTTAAAAATAAGTGATAGGTGATATTCCTTTGCTTTGTGTCGGGTGATCATATGATGCCCTTGTGGTGTAGGAGGTGGATCAACTAAGGCAGCTGGATGGATTATAGTATCTCCATATAGTTAGGTCTCAGTCATATTCCACCTTGAAAGTTCAACTTCTAGATGTATCCCTTGTGGACTAGTCGCAGGTATAGATCCAGAAAGTGGTGGTGCATCACATCCAACCTTCTCTGGAACCTGATCATTATCACCATTGTTTGGATCTGGAACCTAATCATTACCACCACTATCTAGATCGGCACTTTCAACTTGTTCCATGCTACCATTATATGATCCTACATATGAGATGTCAGTAATACTATCATCATTAACAGGTATAGGTGATGTTATGTTGTTAGTAACATTATTACAACAGCATCACCATCACCTTGTGTACTAGGATCATCCATTACTTTCCCTGAATTAGGAACATCATGTGCCTGCAGTTAGAGAAAAATTCAATAAAAGTAGCTAGATGCGGTGAGACACCAATGTTAGTCTAAGTTTGACTTGGAGGCACAAAGGGTAATGTGTTTTCATCAAAGACAACATATCTGGACACATACACTCTTCTTGTTGAGGGATGATAACATATGTAATCTTTTTGCAAACTATTGTATCCTATGAACACACAAGGGTAAGTCTTTAGATTGAACTTGTTTCTACCTTTGATAAAGGGGAAACACCTACAACCAAACACCTTTAAGATGTTGTAATCAGGTTGCTCACCATATAACTTGAAAAATGGAGTCACCATCTTTAAGACTGAAGAGAGTAGTCTATTAATGAGAAATCTTGCAGTGAGAAAGGCCTCAACCCATAAAAATAAAGGAAGATTAGCATGGAGTAAATGAGTTAAACCAGTCTCAATAATATGTCTATGTTTTCTTTCTGAAATTCTATTTTATTCAGGTATGTTAGGACATGAAATATGTTTGACAATACCACAATATTCCAAATGCTTAATGAAGTTTGATTTGATGAATTCACCACCTCCATCACACTAGAATATCTTAATCTCTTTAGAAAATTGTTTTTTCATCATTTTCTGAAATTTGACAAATACTTTTAAAAAGTCGGACTTCTTTTTCAGTGGATAAAGCCAGATATACCTTGTATGTTCATCTACAAACACTACATAATATGTCATATGCTAAGAAGATTCAACAGGAGAAAATCCCCACAAATCACAATGAATTTTCAATAAAGATTCCTTCTCAATTTTATTCCTCAAGCCAAATGAAAGTTTACAACTTTTGCCCAACTGACAATTGGAACAAATAACATGAATTTTATTCCAACTCTTGATATTTATGCAACTATACTACTCAAAACTTTTAAAGACTTCAAACTAGGATGTCTTAACCTAGTATGCCACATGTTGTCTAATGTGTTCTAATCGCGTGTAGTAGTCAAAGCATGAAGGTTGTAATGTTGCAAATCATATAGTCCACTTCTCTTATATCCATTTGTCAGTAGTGTCCTTTTCTTCTTTTCCTTTGCAACAAATTTAGTTTCATCAAATTCAAGAGTGCACCAATTATCTTTTGCAATCTTACCAGCTAAGAGTAGATTCTTAGAAATCTTAGGAACTACGAAGTTCAGACCTGATTTAGTTGTATCCCAATATGTGTTATGTCTCCTAATCTAGTATGCCACATATTGTCTAATATGTTCCAATCACGTGTAGTAGTCAAAGCATGAAGGTTGTTATGTTGCAAAGCATATAGTCCACTTCTCTTATATCCATTTGTCAGTAGTGTCCTTGTCTTTTTGTCCTTTGCAAAAAAATTAGTTTCATCAAATTCAAGAGTGCACCAATTATCTTTTGCAATCTTACCAGCTGAGAGTAGATTCTTAGAAATCTTAGGAACTATGAAGTTCAGACCTAATTTAGTTATATTCCAATATGTGTTATGTCTAATTGTGATCCATTCCCAATAATAATTTTATCAGACCCATTGTAGTTTTTAAGATTAGATAGAATACCTGAGTTAATTTTCATATGTCTACTGGATCATGAGTCTACATACAAGGTGTCATTAGTAGTAGGTGTATTAGGCAAATTGACACTGGCCAATGCTTATGGTAGTTCTTCTATGGATTGTTAAGAGTAGTCCCACTTATAAAAACACTTAAAAGCAGTATGGTTATTCCTACCATAGATTTGATATGACTCAGTACTGTTCCTTTCCTTATTTCCACTTAGAGAGCTTTGATTGTTCTGAGAATCTATTCCTTGTCCAGCAGGCTTGAAGCCTTTCCTCTAGAGTTGAAGTTGTTCCTCTTCTATGAGAGTAGTTTCCTCTTCCCTTGCCCCTTTGAATAGAGAATGTCATGTTATAATTCTATTGTGGCACCTCTTCTTTATCCTCCCTCATATCAAAATCCCTGAGAGCTAAATTGATCAAGAGTGGGATATGGTACCTCACATAGCAGGACAGTCCTGAAGGTCTTGAATTGGGACCTAAACCTTTAGCAAAATTGATTACTTTCCTATCTTCATCCACAGGTTTGTGAATGGCTTCAAGACCATCACATATTCCTTTGAATTCCTCAATGTATTCATCAATATTATTGGTTCCTAGTTGTTACAACCCACACTCTTGAGCTCGGAATGTCTTTTAAGCTTCTTAGAAGTTAGCATGTGAGTTGGATAATCTACGACACTATCAAATGACTCTAAGGAAGGGAGAATGTGATACCCCATAGTAGAGAAGGTTGGAAATAGAGTCATAAGAATCCAGAAGGAATTGAAGGCCATGTAATGAGTCGTAGAACTCGATTTACCTACGTAAAATACTAACTTAGAAGTCTTACATACCTAATCTACTTGAGGGTGTACCAAGCTTATGAATCACAGATTACATAGGCTCTTAAAATAAGACGAGATTACGAGCTCAGAGAAATAAGAAAATGATGCACCTACTCGAAGCAAGTATGTGATGCACCTACTTGTACAAGTAGGTGATGCAGCAACTTGGGGTGGACCCCACTGCTACGTGGCAGCGTGTGAGGGGCTGCATGGGCTGAGGTGGCGCCCTAGGAGGCTGCCACGTATCACCCCTAAGGGGATTCCACGTGGAACCTTCTAAGGAGGTGTATATATGTATATTATGATGAGATATACATCATTTTCAGCATATTCTCTTTGGAAAAAAAGAAGAGGAAAACGTTGAAGGCAATAGAGGGCAGCCACGGGTTGGCTCAATTTAAGGTAAGGTTTCTGATTTCATTCCATGAATTAATTATTTAAGGTATCCTACGGAGATATAGCGGTGGTTATTAACGAAACATTTCTATTTGGGGCAGCAAAGAAGCGACGCAAACAGCCCACTATTTTTTAGCATACTAAGAGAACTTTCGAGACAAGTTTTAGTAAGTTTTAGCAAGGTATGGCTTGGTTCTCTTCTTCCACATTTTGTTAAGGGTTTGGAAAGGTTATTAGAGTGTTAATTATGTAAATTTATGGTTTGGAGAAGCACTAAATGGATAGCAAGCAGCCACGAAATTTCAGCACATTTAGAGAAGTTCCAAGGCGTAATTTTGGCGAGTTTTGGCCAATTTCGGGTAAGGTAAGGTATTTTCTTCCAATTTGAAGTTTATGTGTTATTATAGGGTTTATTACACACTTTTTATGCTTCTGGAAGTGTAAAAATGTCATAGAAATATTTAACGTTCGAAGCAAACTAAATTGGAATCGCTATAGTCAAAGCAAGGTGTTGTACTTGTGGTGTGCTGCTGCAGGTGTGTGGTGGTGTGTTGCAGGGCCTAAAAGTATTCTAAAAGCGTTGTGGGGGATGCTTTTTTCAGCCACATGACCCCTCGTTTCGTACAATTAAAGGTTTTGCGAAATAAAGACTAGAAACCCTATTTTGGTATCGTAATTTTCAGCAAGTTGTTTAGAGCTTATATTGTGTAATGTTGCCATGTTTTAGTTGTATATGAGCTGCAGATTATTGTTTTCAGTTGGATGTAGTGATTAGGGATCTAATTGGAAATTCGTATAGGGCATGTTATAGGGGAGGTGTTGCCCGATTTTCGTTAACTCCTTAACTAACTAAGGAACTAGTCGAGAAGGCGAGCGAAGAGATGAGTTCTACGAATACTCGTATGTAACTTAAGATGCTGGAAAGTCTAGGGTTGTTGATGCTCGTATTGCTTTCATGTTAAATAGGTTCAAGAGACGATGAGGCGAACGTGTTAAGAGTAATCCGTAAGAGGTATGTAAAGCTAATGTTTCCTTCTTTTGGCATGTTTTTGGCATAAGTATGTAAGGCTTAGACTTTGTTTTGGCATGTCTTCAGCATAAGTGTATTAAGCTTATTCTATCTCTTGGCATATTTTGGGCATAAATATGTAAAGCTAATCTTCCTTGTTAACATGGTTTTTATGAAGCAAGTATATGACTTTTATATGATTCCAAGGAAGTTCCTATTCGTAGAGCCGCTAGGATGGCCAACTTCTTGATCTTCCAAAAGATATTTGTTATGCCTTGATATGTGTATATGATTCCCAAAAGTTCTATTTCGATATAACCCATAGTAACCTTCAAAAGGTACTTGATATGACTCTTGTCTTGATTTTGAATGATAGCTCATTTTGATTATTCCATCGAGTCTCAAATATGATTTAAATTGTATATAGTTTCCCACTACTCCACTCGTGGATGCCTCAATACTTGCTTCGCTGAGCTCGCACCAAGATTTTTTATCACGCGTACTTCTATGCATTGTTCGTCGTGCCCCGATGTGGGGGCAGGTACGACCTGTACATAGGATTTGTGGAGTTATGATGTGCCATGTACACATATGATATGATATGATCTGATATGACCATATAATATGATATGATCTGTTAAAGAGATATTCCCTACTCTAGAGTTATGATGTGCTGTGGCATCGGTGATGGGGCAACGACCACGATTTGTTCACCGAGTCCCATAATGGGCCAGATATGGCATATATTTTTCTGCATACCTTATCTGTAGTTATGATAAGCATTTTGATATTTCTGGATACTTTGCTCATTTTTGCACATTCTTCTCTGGTAATGACTTTACTTATTACAGTCCATGCTTTACATACTCAGTACATATATTGTACTGACCCTCCTTTCTTCAGGGGGCTGCATTTCATGCTCGCAGGTACAGATGTTCATTTTGGAGATCTGTCGGCTTAGGGTTTCCACTCAGCGATGTTGGGAGTGCTCCACTATTCCGGAGCCTAACTTTTGATACTAGTCATTTAATATGTATATATTTATTTGTCTAGGGGTATGGCGGGGGCCCTGTCCCACTATATGTTATTGTTACTATTCTCAAAGGTCTGTAGACATATGTATGTGGGTTGTTTGTGAGTTTGTTTCGATGGTGCCTATACGGCATATTGTAAATGTTTTTATGTTACAGCAGCCTTGTCGGCTTGTGTTCCTTTTCATGATATGGTATGAATGAAAAACACCATACGTACATGGAAAAGTTTTAATTCATTGGGATTTTTATAAGTATTATCACTTTGTTTATAGTTCGATTTGACACCAACTGATAGGTATGTATATGAGGGTACAGGTCGGACCCCAGTCGCGGCCTACGGGGTTTGAGTCGTAATAGAAGTGGTATCTGAGAAGTTCGCCTTGGAGTGTCTACATACCGTATCTAGTAGAATCTTATTTATCGGTGTGTTGTGCACCACATCTATAAATAGGAGGCTACAGGACATTTAGGATGTTACTTTCTTTCATATCTGAGATCGTACGATAGAACTAAGTCATAGGGAATGAAATTCCTCCTACTAACTTGTGCTTTTAGCAGAAGGCAAACATCGATAAAAGAAAATAATTGATGATACTGGAAGTTACAAGGCACGCAGGTAAGCAAAGGCATGAAGGACATATATCAGGTAAGATGCTGAAATACAAATGACATACAAAGTGAAAGGAAAACTAACCAGGAAAGTTTAACAGGTGCATTTTGAGTTGGACACATGAGGTAAGTCCATCATTTTATACCATCATTGATATTGGGCGCCCTATGTGGCTGTGATATGAGATGATATGACTATATATATGTGTGCCCTGTGAGACACTGTTGGCATTTTCTGCGTGCAGGTGTTGAGATAGTAAGAAATATAGAGGAAACTCTGCCCAAATTTTCTTTAAAATAAGAAGAGAATAAGATATAGGGCTGTAGTATGACTTGAAAGGTTGTGCCCACAACAATGATGAGATTTGACTAAAAGAGTATGGATGATCTCGAGAAATGAGTTAATTGCTGAATTGATGGAAATAAAAACTAGGAGGTCGATACTGGTATAGTAGAACGAAGTTGGAAAAGACCTATAAGCCAAAAAAGATGATTTAGAGAAGATTGATAGATCTGGATAAAATGATATAGTAAGGTATCGCCTGAATTGATACATAGGAATAAACTATGATGAGTTATAGTTGAAAGAAGTAATAGTATGATTAAGACAAGAGTGAAAGGGAAAAAGAATTGTGATGGAAGTGAAGTGTTAATAAGACAACTTGTGAGATATTAAGGATAAGACTAGCTAAGAAGGGTAAGTAACCCATAGTAAGAATCGTGAAGAAGGCCAGGCAGTGTTATACTATGGGACTAAATGCGAACAGGATATCATGTGAATATAACGAAGGTCATTATGAGAATAGTAAAGCTTAGTAAGGAAGTTCTAACAAAGGCACCCAAGATAGACATAGGTAATTGAATATGTGGACGGAACGAAAGGAGAATGTATGGTCATAGATTTAAAGAGATAGCACAACAACGTGGTATTAAGGTAGAACACAAATAGATAGTGACATAGGTACACCCTAAAGGGGGGAAGTGGCTTTAAGTGAGATCCCACACTAGCACGAATTAACAAGATTGAAAAGCCAGTAATGAATGGATAGAAGCCATAATGCCGAAGATAGTGTTGAGAATTATTAGTAAGGACCTAGAATAGTATAACATCAAAGAATGGGTGCATATAAAGGGGATGAATACGACAAGGGAATCACAATGAGAACTTAAAGATATTGTAAGGGATAGCCAGGCTACACTTGACTAAAGGTCAGGATGTTGGTAACAGAGTTACTGGCCACCGGCATTGTGAGATACAAGTAGCCAAAGAGAAGGGATAAAGAAACCTCTCCGATATTAGAATATGATAAGACTTAAGAGTAAGTGAAAGAAGAAAAACAAGTATGATAAAAGAGACTATAAGTATGTGTTAGTACAATGACACGTGTAGAGCAAAGTAAGCTAAGAGCAGAAAAGACTATGACTAAAATGGAATGCACTTCGTGCAAGTTACAAAAGAATAGTTGTGTAGCCTACGAACATTGGTATATTAAGAGTAAGATCAAGTGATTATATGATAAAAAAGGCGGTAATAGCAATATGATTTCCATATTTAGAATCTATTAAAGAAAAGTGTAAGATGGTTCGAGGCAGAACTAGTAAGATATAATCAGTATTAAGGACAAAAGTCATAGTGGAGCCCTGACCTCGATTGAAGGAGGTAAGACATTGGTATAGCGATGCTAAGGTATTCTATGGACTGCTTTAAGTACCTACACACATTGGTATAAGGATTACAATATGATGTGTGGTAAGAGAACTGGAGAGAAGATCTGAGTAAAAGCATAGAATAGCATGCCTAAAGGGTTACAAGTGGGATTAAGAGGAATGGTATAATAGCTTAAACAAAAATTTAGCATTAGAGGCTTGATAGCCTATTACGGGGAATGGGAACCTGACTCAGAAATAGAAAGCAGCCAATATGGATTATAGTATGGGCTGACCTTGCATTCTAAGGAACCATGAATTCATAAGGGTTATGGTGGATAGGCTGACGGAATCAACCCATTTCCTTCTAATTAGGAAGGCATGTTCAGCTGAGGGTTATGCGAGATGACATAGCAAGGAGACAATGAGACTTCATGGAGTTTCCATACCTATTATCTCATACAAGGAAGTTCAATTTACAGCTAACCACTGGAGATCATTCCAGAAGGGATTGGGAACACAGATGACTCTTAGTACGATATTTATCCCTTTGATTAATGGATAGGCCTAGAGGGGATCCAGCAAGTTATTAATGAAGTAAAGCTTATTCAAGAAAAAAAAAGTTATTAATAGCCCAGAGTTAACAAAAGTCATATGCAGATAGTCGATGTCAACCTTTCAAGTTGAAGTGGATAAATGAGTGTTTGTGAAAGCGTCACCAAGGCAAGGTTTAATAAAAGTCGACAAGAAAGGGATACATTGGTCCTTATCATACTATTCGTAGAATAGGCAAAGTTTCCTATGGGTTAGACCTACCATCCGATTGGAAGCAATACATTCAGTTTTCACGGATCAATGCTCCACAAATATATAAGCGACCCTCCCAGAATATTCTCTGTGGATGAAGTCCATATAACAGAGGATTTATCCTATGAGGATCGACCTATCGCCATCTTGGGTCATCAAATTAGAAGGTTGCAAACTAAGGACGTGGCTCTCATCAAAGCATGTGATGAGACAAAGATAGAGAAGAAATATCCATATGGAACCCTACGTCTATAGGTAATCTAAACTCCTAAATCAATGATGCTGACGAGTAGGAGGCCTATGGGTGACAACTGGTATAGAGAATTCCCAAAGTCCCAGTAAGACCTTATAAGATTAAACAACATTTGAGGACGAATGTTCTAAAGAGGGAAAGGATGTTACACCCCACACTCTTGAGCTCGGAATGTCTTTTAAGCTTCTTAGAAGTTAGCATGTGAGCCGAATAATCTACGACACTATCAAATGACTCTAAGGAAGGGAGAATATGATACCCCATAGTAGAGAAGGTTGGAAATAGAGTCATAAGAATCCGGAAGGAATTGAAGGCCAAGTAATGAGTCATAGGACTCGATTTACCTACATAAGCTACTAACTTAGAAGTATTACATACCTAATCTACTTGAGGGTGTACCAAGCTTACGAATCACGAATTACATAGGCTCTTAAAATAAGATGAGATTACGAGCTCATGAAAGAGAAATAAGGAAACGACGCGCCTACTCGAAGAAAGTAGGTGATGCACCTAATTGGACAAGCAGGTGATGCGCCTACTTAGGGTCAAGTAGGTGATGCAGTAGCTTAGGGTGGACCCTACTACCATGTGGCAGCGTGTGAGGGGTTGCATGGGCTGAGGTGGTACCCTAGGAGGCTGCCACGTATCACCCCTAAAGGGATGCCACATGGAACCTTCTAAGGAGGTGTATATATGTATATTATGCTGAGATATACTTCATTTTCAGCATGTTCTCTTTGGAAAAAAGAAGAGGAAAATGTTGAAGGCAAGAGAGGGCAGTCACGGGTTGGCTTAATTTAAGGTAAGGTTTCTGACTTTATTCCGTGAATTAATTATTTAAGGTATCCTATGGTGATATAGAGGTGGTTATTAACGAAAAATTTCTATTTGGGGCAGCGAAGAAGCGACACAAACAGCCCACTACTTTTCAGCATACTAAGAGAACTTCTGAGATAAGTTTTAGTAAGTTTTAGCAAGGTATGGCTTGGTTCTCTTCTCCCACGTTTTGGTAAGGGTTTGTACAGGTTATGAGAGTGTTAATGATGTAAATTTATGGTTTGTGGCAGCACCAAATCGATAGCAAGCAGCCATGAAATTTCAGCACATTTAAAGAAGTTTCGAGGCACAATTTTGGCATGTTTTGGCCAATTTCGGGTAAGGTAAGGTCTTTTATTCCAATTTCAAGTTTATGGTGTTGTTATAGGTTGTATTAAACACCTTTTATGCTTCTTGAAGTGTAAAAATGTCATAGAAATATTTAACGTTCGAAGCAAACTAAATTGGAGTCGCTATAGTTAAATTGTAGTCGAAGCAAGGTGTTGTGCTTGTGGTGTGCTACTGCAGGTGTGTGGTGGTGTGTTGCAGGGCCTAAAAGTATTCTAAAAGAGTTTTGGGGCTGATGGTTAAATCCACACGACCCCTCATTTCATACAATTAAAGGTTTTGCGAAATAAAGACTAGAAACCCTATTTTGATATCGTAATTTTCAGCAAGTTGTTTGGAGCTTATATTGTGTAATGTTTCCATGTTTTAGTTGTATATGAGCTGCATCTTGTTGTTTTCGATTGGCTGTAGTGATTAGGGATCTAATTGGAAATCCGGATAGGGCATGTTATAGGAGAGGTGCTACCGGATTTTCGTTAACTCCTTAACTAACTAAGGAACTAGTCAAGAAAGCGAGTGAAGAGATGAGTTCTATGAATACTCATATGTAACTTAAGATGCTGGAAAGTCTAGGGTTGTTGATGCTCGTATTGCTTTCATGTTAAATAGGTTCAAGAGACGATGAGGCGAACGTGTTAAGAGTAATCCGTAAGAGGTATGTAAAGCTAATGTTTCCTTCTTTTGGCATGTTTTTGGCATAAGTATGTAAGGCTTAGACTTTCTTTTGGCATATATTCGGTATAAGTGTATTAAGCTTATTCTATCTCTTGGCATGTTTTGGGCACAAATATGTAAAGCTAATCTTCCTTGTTGACATGGTTTTTATGAAGCAAGTATATGACTTTTATATGATTCCAAGAAAGTTCCTATTCGTAGAGCTGCTAGGATGGCGAACTTCTTGATTTTTCAAAAGATATTTGTTATGCCTTGATATGTGTATATGATTCCCAAAAGTTCTATTTCAATATAACCCATAGTAACTTTCAAAAGGTACTTGATATGACTCTTGTCTTGATTTTGAATGATAGCTCATTTTGATCGAGTCTCAAATATGATTTAAATTGCATATAGTTTTCCACTACTCCACTCGTGGATGCCTCAATACTTCCTTCGCTGAGCCCAGGCCAGGATTTATTATCATGCGTACTTCTTTGCATTGTTCATCATGCCCCGACGTGGGGAAAGGTACGACCTGTACATGGGATTTGTAGAGTTATGATGTGCCATGTACACATATGATATGATATGATCTGATATGACCATCTGATATGATATGATCTATTATGGAGATATTCCCTACTCTGGAGTTATGATGTGCTGTGGCGCTGTGATGGGGCGACGATCATGATTTGTTCACCGAGTCCCATAATGGCGCCAGATATGGCATATATTTTTCTACATACCTTATCTGTGGTTATGATAAGCATTTTGATATTTCTGGATACTTTGCTCATTTTTGCACATTCTGCTCTGGTAATGACTTTACTTATTACAGTCCATGCTTTACATACTCAATACATATATCGTACTGACCCTCCTTTCTTCGGAGGGCTGCATTTCATGCCCGCACGTACAGATGTTCATTTTGGAGATCCGCTGGCTTAGGGTTTCCACTCAGCGATGTTGGGAGCGCTCCACTGTTCTGGAGCCTAACTTTTGATATTGGTCATTTAATATGTATATATTTATTTGTCTAGGGGTACGGTAGGGGCTCTGTCCCACCATATGTTATTGTTACTATTCTCAAAGGTCTGTAGACATATGTATGTGGGTTGTTTGTGAGTTTGTTTCGGTGGTGTCTATACGGCATATTGTAAATGTTTTTATGTTACAACAGCCTTATTGGCTTACGTGCCATTTTATGATATGGTACGAATGAAAGAGGTCATACGTACACGGAAAAGTTTTAATTCATTGGGATTTTTGTGAGTAGTATCACTTTATTTATAGTTTGATTTGACACTAGCTGATTGGTATGTATACGGGGGTCCAGGTCGAACCCTAGTTTCGGCCTACGGGGTTTGGGTTGTGACACTAGCCTAACACTTTGTAGTTGTTGTTTGAGCTGAAACTCTTTATCTTTTGTTGCTTGAAGATAGGCATCTTCCAAGCATTGTAACATCTCCTTGGTAGTTGAGTAGCCCACAATCAGGTACATATTTTCTTCTATCAAGGTACCTGAGATCCAACTCCTTAGCAACACATCTTTCTCCTCCAGTCATCAATGTTGTCACTATCTTCTACATCCTTCTCAACAGCTACAGTTATCTCAGCTGTCTTTCCAATGGAACAAGTACTTTTAATTGATTCATTCTCTATGATGAGATAAGTTAGACTCATCACCTGATCAACTGCATCATTTGTGTCCTTCATATGAGATAGTTTGTTGGCTTAATCTTAATGAAACAGGAGTCAATGAGATGGTGAAGTGAGGAGGTGGATGGAGTATTGGTAAGGGGGGCATTGCAGTTTGAGCATGTAGCTGTTGTTTTTTTTCTTTTAGATTCAATACTTTAGAGAGAGGAAGAGCTTACAAGTGCTCTTATACCATGTAGAAATCTCAACAACTATTGAGAGAAATCAAGAATAGTATTGATAAATACAAAATTGAGTACATGCTTCTGAGAGAGTTGTAGAGTTCTTGGCTAGCTAAACTTAGAGTTAAACTACAATACAAATACGATTACAAGTATAGAGATTAATTACAACTTACAATCACAACATTTACATAGCCTAGTTTTAATCTAACTCTAACTTTCCACCAATGAGTCTGATTCTAACTCTAACTCTTTAACATTCTTTAACGGTCTTTAGGACTCCTAACAGTTGGACCATGTTGTTCAACCCATTCCTTAGCTTCATCGTGATCCTTATCTTCAACACCTCTATACCACTTCAGGTCTACAATTGTATCTAACCGAACCTACTCCAGACAGAACTTCATGAAGCAGGTTCAACTCTAACATGAGCCTGGTCATATATTATTTTCAAAGAAAAACAAAAGTGGAGAAGTAAATGATTCTAAAATAAGGAATTTTCCGCAAATTAATAGTGAAACCTTAAAAGGAATTTGTTTGAAACATGTCTCTAATACCTCGACAACTTATAAAAGAAGTTAAAAAGACTAAATGAAAGATCGTGTCGTTGGACTTTTCAGTAACGCAGTCAAATATTAAAAAGACAAAAAAATTGTCGCTGACAATAAATGTGACATGTTTTTTTAAAAAAACATGAGTCATAGACCAAAAGTCGTTTGGTGTGAACCGTCAAATCACTGACACGGCCCCCAACAGGGGGTGCCAAAAAATTATTACTACTACTTTTTGATCTGCTTACTTGAAATACATATATACCATTTTGGCTCCGTACTTGTGGACTTATTATCCTTTCTGAACATGTAGAAAATTTCTTAGCAAGCTTAATTCGGTAGCTATCTTCTAAACACACCCAACAAATCTATCTATATATAATAGAAGAGGCAAAAGTGTCACGTGTCAGCGCCATAATTATTCTTGAATTTTCAATTTTTAAAAAAATAATTAAATATATATATTAACAAAAAAGTAATACAAAAATTGAAATTCACGGTACTATATGAAGTTAAATTTCAAAATTTGAATTAAAATGTAACCCACTAATAACTTCTCTTGACAGTTTTGTTTATCATTAGCCTAAATCTAACTCACTATTTATGTCCTTTATCTCTTCTAATCGTTTAAGATCAAAATCTTCAACCTTCAATTACAATGTCTCTAAAGGCAGATCAGTCATCAAAAATCAACCAACAACCATGAACAATCAGGAGAGAAATTCAACCCAACACCCACATTAAACAAAACTCAAGAAAGAGATTGAAATCACCATGAAAACATTTTTTTTTTACAATCTGTGCCCTATAATCCGTATTCTATAGTCCAAATTCAACATAGCAATTGATAATAGACAATAACTTACACTATAACACCATCAAAATAGTAAAGGTTCTTCAATTCAGAACAAAGCAAGAGTTCTAATAAATATTTGTGTTTGCTTATTCATATCTTGAACCCCCTAAGTGAAAATTTTGGTTCCACCACAGTTTATAGGAACCAAAATTAATGAAATTTACAATTTTATATATAAGTAATATTTTGGTGAATGTGTTTTCTGTTTTTGAGTTATTTTTAAACTAAAGACGAAATTTGTTTATGATTACAGTTTTACTGAAGAGGCCCATAGCGAAATGATTGTCTGTCGTACAGTTTAGCTTCGGATATGATTAAGCATTGTTTTTATGCATTTTCTATCGCTTCATTTGCGACTTTCACTTTTAGATGGATAAGATATATCAAATATATTGCTAACATCATTTGGAATGTAATGAGTAATGCCAAGATAAGTCCATGAATGCTTTGCAATCTAATTGGGAAGTAAAATGCCTAAAAAATGTGAAACTAATTTGCATTGTAGTTAATGGAGTTGCAGTGAGTCTGAGTGTGAGTCAAATCTATAAAAATAAATTTTGATTCCTAAAATTTATCAAAAAATATTACTCTTTCTCTTTATTTTATTTATTTGTTAACTATACTAATATTCAAGTTTGGGCAAAAGAAAAATAACGTTTTTTCTATAGATGATTAAGTAGAATATTTATATGTTATTACAAACTTACATGCATGTAAAGTTTGTGACAACTTAGCATATTAAAAATAGAAAAGAAAATTAAGGTGTTACAATTTATTACTAATAAAATAATTTTCTCCCTTTGAGATCCCATGAGTATATACTTATAAACTAATATTAGTCTACTTATATTTTGCTACAGAGATGGAAATGAGATATGCAGCCACCGATGTCAGAACTCCAACGATGAAGAGGGATAAGGAATAAGGATACTTTTTAACTTTAAGCAAAAAAGAAGAAGATAAAATCAGAAAAGAAACAAAAATATATTAACTAACTAATTATAAACTTTATCAATATATGGCTAAAATAACTACTCCATTCATGATGGAAACTTTTTAAAATATTGAACTAAAAAAAATACTTTAAAATCAGAAATTAAAAATTAAGAATATTTTAAAGGATAAGGATACTTTTTAATTTTATTGAAAAAAACAACTAATTATAAATATGTGGCTGAAATAACTGCTACGCCTAAAATGTAGGAATACATATTTATCGTTTTAAAAAAATATTTTTTTTTCGTGTTTGGCCTTATTTTTCCTATTTATGTTATATATAAATAAAAAAAATAAAAGTAGTTGTGTTTGTAATTTTTTAAAATTGTGATTTACGGCATTTATTTATTTTTTTGATAGCAGAAGACTTTGAAATCACTACTTTCCCCACTTGTCCCATTTCCTTTCCTCACGCGGACAATTTTTCCTTCCCCTTCTATTTCTCTATCTATGCATATCCATATTCATTAAATTGAGTTTATATGTAATAATCACTCAAATAATTTGACAGAACATGTTGATCACTTTTTCTTATTGACACTATTCTATTTTTTTGGTAAGTTAAAAATTATATTTGGTTAGCAGATTTTGATTATTTTTTAATTCTTAACTATATTTCCTAAAATTTTGAAAACTATACATATGCAATAACTTTTTTTTTCTCACTGATTTTGCTTATCTTTTTAATGATTTTTTCTTGCAATAAAATTTAAATATTATAAGATTATCTTTCTTATATTCCTTGTCCATTCAATTTCTTATATTCCTTGTCCATTCAATGAGTTATCTGAAATTGATTTGGAAATGTAAGAATTATATAGTAATAAAATATTACATAATTAAAAAACTGAAGGAATAAATTTAAAAATTTGAATAGCATCTCTACAATTTAGTATTCAAGTGATTAAATTTTTTTAATTTTATGCTTAGCATTATCATAATTGTAGGATTTTTCTTAGTTACATTTTATTTGATTATAACGATTAAATTTTATTATATCTTTATTATGCTAACCAGAGAATAATATGAATTGTATGAGTATTTATTATTTTGAATAAGTTAAAAAATTAATAAATAAAATAATGCTAAAAATTATTATTGTCTAATTTAGACAATGAACTAAGCTTATATATTGATTTATTTTTATAAGTATTCTGTTATTACCTATCAACGTGCTAAATGAACATTCTCCCATATAAATTTTACAATATCATTTTATAATAAATTGAATTTCGAAATCTTCAATAAATCAATATTTACTAAAGTATGTATCAATGCGCGGATATGAATACTAGTCATCCTTTAAAATAGTTTAATATATATTGAAATTGATGATTTAAAAATATTAATAGCGTGTTGTATATCAGTTTCAATTTTAAATATATGTGTGTTCAGGAAGAATCAAATCATCATCAAGAATGTAGCAAAAAACTCAAGCAAGTTCCACCTCTACTATTGGACTAAGAAACTACTTAGTTAATGTATTCTTAAAAAATAATATCAATAATAATATATTCAGTATAATTTTATAACTCGAAATTGAAGAATAAAAAAATGTACCAGGGAGGGCTAGAGAGTCTAAAATATTTAAATGCAGCGCTTATATGTATTTGCCATTGCAAGTAATAATGAAATAGTATTAAATAAAGTTACCTAGGGTCAAAACGAGCAATTATTTTCCATTTGAACAGAGTCGCAGTCCACCGGCATTTACCGGTCCACCTCGAACTCCTAGGTGGAAAAATAAAAATCCCAATTCCACCCCCCATGTATGGGACCAAATAAATAAACAAAACAAAAAAGGTGGTGTCTTCACACTTGAAACCCAAAGCACAAAAGGCTATACAAAAAAGTCTCAACTTTCTCTCACTACCTTTTCCTCTACAGTAACAAGAGAGTTGCTAGAGTTTTGAGCAAAAGAGAAATGAAGAAGAATCTATGCTTTTGATCAAGTTCGTCTATGGATGAGAAGGAAAAGAAGAAGCTAAAAACAACAAAGACGATGAGTGCTTTATTTTCCGATGAGATTCCAGCTGGGAGTAATAATTATTTGCTTGAGATGTTACCATGTGAAACCGAAAAGGGTTCTTCTTCTTCTTTAAGCTTAATAGAGAGCATGTTTGCTTCTCATGATCCAATCACTACTTCTTCTATATTCGATTTGCTTCAGTCTCCTCCTCCTCCCTCTGTACCCTTGTTGAAGATTGTTAATACTCCTAATTCTTCCGACATCTCTTCTTCATCAACTGAAGTTGTAGCCAGTGATGATCAACAGATGACTAAAACACTAGACCAACAACCTGATGACGATGATCAGAACAAGATCGATAACAAACAGTGAGCCTTAAATTAATTTTCCACCGTCTTTATAGATAAAGACAGTCTCTTTTTTTTTCTTTTTTTTAATATTTTAAATAAATGTTTTTCTATGCATTAGTCAACAAAATCCAGGAAGTTGTTGGTTTACGTTTAATGGAGTTTTTCTCCTTATGCAAATTAAATTGGGAATATATATATATATATAAGATTGAATGACGGGTACTGTTTAATCAATTAGGTTAAAACCAAAAAAGAAGAAGCAAAAGAGGGAAAGAGAGCCGAGATTTGCGTTCATGACGAAGAGCGAAATTGATCATTTGGATGATGGTTTTAGATGGAGAAAGTACGGTCAAAAAGCTGTCAAAAACAGCCCATTTCCCAGGTATATGTATATGTATATGTATATTCACACCACACCAACACGCAAACTATATTTCTTAATTAATTATCCACCGCTTTTCTATATATATATATAATCATAACAGAATGCTTTTTCTTACTTTTCAATTTTATTCTTATTAATATATAATATTAGTACATTTGAATTTGTTGTTGAACAATGAAGGAGCTACTATCGTTGCACCACGGCAACATGTGGTGTGAAGAAGAGAGTGGAAAGGTCTTCTGAAGATCCATCAATAGTTGTTACAACTTATGAAGGTGTTCACACACATCCATGCCCCATTACGCCACGTGGCAGCATTGGCATTCTTCCTGAAACCACTGGCTACAGTGGCCTTGGTGTTGGCCTTGGTGGTACTTCCTCTTTGCTTTTCCCAGAATTCCATTATCAACAACAATCGACCAGCTACTTTCAGACACCAACATTACCACCTATAAGCCGCTTTACTACTGATTCGTCCTTGTTTTCAACTATTAATTCATCCCAAGAGAGAATGTTTTCGCCATCTACTTCGTCTTTGGCTAGAGATCATGGGCTTCTGCAGGATATGGTGCCATCCCAAATGTGGCCCACACATCCAAAAGATCAAGATCAGTAAGCTAGGAGAGATCAATTGGTATGTTATTTTACTTAATTAACTGATGAACATCTCAGTAATCATGAGGTTATCTTTAGATAGGAACCCCATCAACAGTTAATTAATTATTAGAGACTTTTCCCCTGATTAATTAATGTTGTACAATGACTAGCTTTTTAATCAACCATAGCAATTAAATTCTTTTCGTTTATTAGCTACTTCTCTCATATATAATATATAGCAGGATTCTTTGTGTAATTAATTACTCATATTTCATATTTTTGAAGATTCTGGCTCTTCATCTTTAATTTGTATATTCGCGCTCATCTTCTTTCATGTGTTTATCTTTTCTTTTTTTTTTGGGGGGGGTGGGTGGGATATAATTTCTGTACCCTTAAAATTACTGAAATTGCATGCATGTGCATTTGTTCTTGACATCAGCAGAACATATTGTCCAATCCAGGACTTTAGGGTTTTCTCATTGATCGAGTTCATTTTTCTCAAAGCTTAGCTGGTTAATTCGATAGGAATATATATAAAAGCAGGGTAAGAAAGAAGCCAAAACCACAAAATGTTGTCAGATTTGCTTTATTTGAAATTTCCCCTCTTCTCTTCTTGGATGAAATTCATCTCTCTATATCTTTTTAACTTTAACCTCTCCCTGGAGAAAATAAGAGACAATTTCAAACCACAAATTATTCATTAATTTCTTATTATATCTAACGTACAGTAAGCCAACCGTACGAAATTAATAAGAAATCATACTAGCTCTCTACTAACTTTTGAGCTATTACCTTTTTTTTTTTTTTTTAAGTATAACTGTCTCGACTAATCTAAATTTGCAGCTACCAAAATTAAAGCCCATTAGGTTTCTCCATTCTAAGAATTAATCAAACATGAAATTAACTTCTGATCAAGGGTGAGCGAACCTCATGATCCATTCCACCACCTCTCGATGGTATGTAACTAGCTAGTTTTGTTGATCATCAACTCTATATAAGTAGAGCAGCTATGAGAGAATCAATTCCATATTGATCTTGTTTGATCATGAGTTGATTATCTAGGAGCAGAGGGTGACGTGTGTGTTTGATGGCTCAATGTTCCATTTCAAGGCAAGTCTGAAGGAGCTTTCATGAGTAGGAGGGCAAAGGACAAGGGTTTATGTATATATGATGATGATGAGTAGGAGCATGGCATCAGATTTTGTTAAAGATTTTAAATGCATAGTTCAAGTAAATGTACTTACTACAGCCATCTCTGACACTCTTTTTGCTTGAAATGTCCACTTCAATTTAATACCATATGCCACTTCAAGCCAAGCATCATTTCTTGCCTACACTATTCTGATTCCAACTTTGATATATGCCTGCTCACCAAACTCCACACCTTCTACTCTATACCTTCCTATTAATTATATTCCCCATCCTTCCATATTATATATATTTATACATGGAGCTTCTTCAAAGATTTTTTTTCCTTTTAATTTAAACCATATATACAAAATTATGTGCACGTTATTAATTATTTCTGTCATATCATGTGTTATGTCGTTTTAATTAGAAGAGGAAACATCACATAATTTATCAATGCCAAATCACATGACAATAATTAAACAACAAAAAATGACTAATTAATTAATGCTGTTATACTTAGTTACGTGTCATTTCTTATAGTCTTTAAAGCAAATAATCAGAAATGTTCTCATATTGGAAAGGATGTAAAAAGAACCTTTTAGAGAAACAACTTTCCCATACTTAATGCCATGTATATATATTGCAAATATATCATCACTTTTGTCCGATCTCAAATAAGTGGCTGATTATGCGAATAATTTAACGTTGGCAAACATTTGAGTCTCATCGCACAAACATTGAATTAAACACACACACTCGCATAGCTGCATGTTTCATTTTGATTCAAACTTTTTGAATGAATTCAAAAGAAAAGATAAATACTAAGCATCACCATTTCTATCAAGTGAATTGACATGGATCAATGATTAATTTTCTAAATGAAACATTCTATCTGTTGCCAAACATGTACACCTTATTGTATTTTAGGAGAAACACACACACGGAGGTTTAATTTGTAGCATTTTCTGTAGCCATATTTAGTCAAAATTAAGCAGTTACTTTAATTTATTTTAAGGAAACCAGATAACTACTGATCTTACAACCAAACAAAACTAACATGAAGAATGCGATGGAAAAGCTGGCTTGAGAATTCTACATAAGGAATCAGAATTCAACAAAAATAATTGGATTTCACTGTAAAGGGACATGAATTTTCAAATATTCTCTGCCAGACACTCCATTGAAATATTCATTGTAGCTGGATATTAATGTTTTTTTGTCCATTGTTTTTTATTCTTATATCACGTTAGTGGCATTTTCCTGTAGGTATGTTTCATTATTAATTAGCCCAATGTTTATTTCCAGCTTGGTACGTGGAAAAAGAAAAAATTGCTGAAGCGTCGATCATGTAAAATATACAAATTAGTCAAAAAGGAGATCCCTTTAAAATAACTTAAGAGGAAATTAATGAAGATCCCAAAGTGACTGGTAAATGCAACTATAAATTCTAATCACTTGAGTAAGAAGTGATTACACAAAATTAACAAATGATTTCTAAAACTTTTTCAGCATAACCAATGTTAGACAAGTTAAATTTGTACCAAGTAAAGAAGAATAAGGAAAAACTACCTAATTAGACAAATATTTTTACCATATTTACGAATTCTCCATTTCATATCAGATTTCAAGTCAGATACACCTAGATATATGTATTTTTATTATCAGATACACTAAAATAGGAAGAGAAGTGGGTGAGAGGAGGAAAGGGACGAGCGAGATAGTCGGGAGGCGAGCGAGATAGTCTAAGTATCCCAGATACATGTGGATCACACTAGATTTATGTATCTGGGATACCAGATACAGGAAGAGAGGAGAGTGGCGAGTGAGATAGGAGGGAGGTGAGCCAGAGAGTCAGATACTTGAATATAGTGTATTTAGAATAAATTATACCTAATTTTAACTCCATGTATCTAAAGTCTAAATTCTGATATATTTTGTAATAATGAAAAGCGATGGAAAAGAAGGTAATTAGATACTAAATTAGTGAGATTTTTTTTGTAAGTTATACAAAGAATAAATGTTTTGGACGATAAAATATCAAATGCCTTTTCACAGCCTATTTGGGTTATAGCCCAGTTGAGAAACCTAATTGGGCTATAGTAGACACCTTTTTTGGGTCCAAAACAATATATCAGGATTTGGTCTAATGTTTCAAGACTCTCGTGTTAGAAATACATCCTTCCCGGAGGTCAGTCTTCACCACCCCTTTGGGCATCGTCGGTGGCGCGTCTGCTGGTTGTGCACTTGGTAAATTGAAGTTCGGCACCAGTGCCTCGCATTGTTGCGCGCTGAATGAAGGTGACGAACGTGGAGTCATAATTGTGATTCCACAGACAACTCATAGAGTCATAGTGCAATTCTTTAAGCTGCTTGCTTCATTCATTTCAATTTGCACGAAATATTTTCTTCTTCCAATCATTAGATAATAAGTATTCCATTCATTAGGCCACTTTGAGTCAGATTATTTTGTCTTTCATCGTGAGTCTTCTTTGATCTTTTTGTAATTTTAACATTTTCACCCAATTTTGCTGCAAATTTCATCTCCAATGTGCCAGTAAAAATATAATTAAGTACAAATCACTATAATTAATACTCAAACAACGATTAAAAGTACTAAAATATGAAGCAAATAATCACTAAATATATGCATTTTAGGCCGAGCATCAACGTGAAGTAACAAATGAAGTTTTAAAGGTCCAGTAACTTTAACTCCACTTTTTTTTGTGTGTCTAGAATTCTAGATCATATTAGAAATGGGTTTAGTTTATCGTCTAACAGTCTGTTCTGTTTATGATTTTGTGTAGTGTGATTATTCTTTTAATTACAATATTTTACAATTCAAATACAAGTTTCAATGGCAAAAATGGAGAGATATTTTCATCAAGTACCAAAAACAGCTTCCACATCTCAAAATTAACCTAATGAGTCTATTATAAAAAATACTTGAGTTATGCTTTTACTAGTAGAATTTCTTTTGTTAACTTCTTTATATTAATTTTTACAATATATAGTTGTTAGTTCTATTACAAAGTATTTTTATGCTTTAGCGAAATATTATGTAGTTTGATTTTAAATTTACGGTGAACCCATTTATCGATTTTCTTTTATTTACTTCTTCAAAGTTTGAAAACCCTTGGAGAAATTCCACCTTCACCACTGCTTGGAATTATTTGTTACATAAAAACTTGAATAAATCAATCAACTCTGTTTCAAGCTGGAGTCTGCTAATTGCTAGATTGAATGGTTTATCAAAATAATGAATTCTGTAAGGTTAAGGATTATTACATTATTGTAGGCAAAATGAAGCTCATACAGGATGCCTTATGGATTGCCAATGCTTGCCTATCTCGTTCTTCTCATCATCATCCTCAAGTTTTCAGGACCTTTCCTGCACTTCCAAATATTGGTAGGTACTATTTATTCAATTCTCTATCAAATTCCATAGTTTGTCATGCCAAGTTGCAATTTTTATAACTAAAAATGTGCAAGTTTAGTTTTCTTGAGTTTATATTGAATTCTATCATTGTTCAGCGATTTTCTATTGAACCAATTTGCTTTTCATGCTTGTGAAGCAAAAAGCTTTTGTCTTCAGCTACCCTGAATTTCTTACATACTTTTGGTTTGCATACTAGTTCTTTTTTTAAATACAAAAAGATAGAAACTTTTAATTGATTTTCAAAATGAAGTATGTGCTTGTAGTCTACAGAGTTATAGGACAAAGAATTTTGTCTGATTGAATATAATGTGAAGGGTGAAGCTTCTCCAATGTGACCTTTTTCCAATCACTGATAATTTGAGGAGTGGAGATAACTAGGTTTTAGATAAACTATTCATACTTTCCAGTTCACTAAGAATATAGTAATTTGCCTTAGCTTGAGGAGGATCCAAAAAGCATAATGATACGAACTTTAAATACTGATGTAATAAGATAACAAGAAATCAACATCAAGATAGACTGGCCACACTGTTCCTTTGTAAATTGTCTGCCTTTCATATTGGGCAATCCAAACTGACATTACGAATGTTATCTTTCGAACACTCTGACTTTGAAAGACGACTTTTTGGTGATAGTACGGGGAACAGGCCAAGTTCAAACTCTTTTTTCAGAAAGCTTGATAGGGATGAAAAGGCTTATGGTAGATCTGGGCCAGGCTCCATGTTTAGTTCTGGGAACAGATCTAGTTTACTGGATGGTCTGGATGAGAGTTTTGATACATTATCAGATGGGATAGATGGTAAGTTGAAGGAAGAAGCCAGATATTTTGAGTTTGATCCTGATGAAGTAGAAAAAGATGATTATGCTTACAGAGCAGATATGACCTTTCGGCCAGGAAACATTTATGGAATCATGGTATGAGAGACGAGGTAGCATTTCTGGCATGCTTTTAGCATCTTGAGTGTCATTTCCATTTGAGGATAGGTCTCATTGTGGTTTTTGTATATCTTGCACCCATTGTCTTTCAACAGCTTCCGTCAAATGTTTTGGCTGTGCTAAAATTGTATGGTCGAAGTGTTTATTTCTTAGTACACCTTGTTTCAAGCTTCATTCTCTGTGGCAAGAGCAAATTATGGATGGCATTAATTTGTTGCCATAACTTAATTTGTCCTCTCTTGCACTATATTCTCTATGGTGCTTCCATGTCCACCTCCAAGATTTTCATGATTATCTGCAGGATCTTGATCTTAGAAAACCAGGAGTTCGCAAGCCCTTTAAAAGGGATGAATTTGAAACTACAACAGAGGAAGCTTTGTGCAAAGCTTATTTCAGGGTTGGTATTCTTGGTTCTTCATCACTTTGACCATGTATGTCTTCAAAATTTATCCATACATGCACCCCAATAGCTGCATGTGGAAACACCCTTGATCACATATATTGCTTATTTGATATACATAACCTCAAGTTTCTCTGTTGGTCAGTTTATTGTTACTAAATATCACATTCCCAAGTACTGGGTTGCTTCTTTCAAACATACAAGTCGTGTCTTCCTCCCAAGTATTGCCTTGTAATTTTGGCCTAACGAAGTCATCTGATTTATACGTTTTAACAAGTTTGCAATACAGAATGTGAGGTTCCTAGCTAACTTCATCATGGAGGATGGAATTCTCATCAAAAGGAGCAAGGTTTGTAATCAAATCTATCGACTAATATAGGTGACGGAATACATGAAATGTACCTTATTCGTTGTTTTTGGTCATGTATAGACTGAAATTAGTGCCGAGGCTCAAAGAAAGAGTACCAGCGAGATCAAAACTTCTAGAGCTTTTGGTCTGATGCCATTCACCACCATGGGAACAAAGCATTTTGTGTTTGGCAGAACAACGGAGGACCTTGATGCAGATTATGAATATGAGATGTACGATCCCAATTTTGTCGATCGGGAACCTCTTTAAGCCTGAAAAGATACTATTTTCTTAGTTGACCATGGTTTGTCCTTGAGAACTGTATGTATTCTCAGCTAGTTATGGTTATGAAAAGATGTTCTGTTAGCTGAGATTTTGTTTCAAATTACATACTGTTTCAAAGAACTGCCTTACATAACACATAGGTTTCATTGTACATCAATGATTTAGCTGTTGGACTCCTTCTTTGGTGTTCATTTTTGTAAACCTATTAGCTCCAAAGTGTAATTTTTTGTAAACCTATTAGCTCGAAAGTGTAACTCCGATAAGTTGCATAAACAAATAAACAATGAATAGCAAATCATTTTGTTCAGTAATCACATGTTGCAAGTGAGATAGGATACTCTAATTTCATCCTTTCTCACAAGATGTAGAGCAGTTGGTATTAGGTAGATTGCTATACACCATGGGACCTGACTCATTAGCCTTGGACTGTGTCTTCTTCTCAACTGCTCTTCCTTTTTTTTTTTCTGTTTGAAGTGAGCAATTTCTCTATTTAAGGCCTCAACTTTCAGTATTAACTTCAAATACACAACTTTCTCATCAAGTTACGGTAGATATTGAATGGCTTCCTTCTACTTAGCTTCTTTCTGCATGATGCTACTGATCAAGTTTTCAGTAACATTTGCAAGTGGAAATGTTGTTTCAAACAAGTTGGAGGAAACATGCATTGATGGTGTAACCATCGCGTTAAGTTTTGGTTTGTACCTAAACAGCTGCCCAGAAGCTGAAGCTATCATCTTTTCATGGGTGGAAAGTGCAGTATCACAAGACCCCAGAATGGCTGCTTCCTTGCTTCGTCTTCATTTCCACGACTGTTTCGTTAATGCAAGTCCCACATTTTTTCTTCTGTCTGTTTTTGTGTGTGAATATTTTCTCTGTTTAATATTTATGCTAAAAGTATTTCAGGGATGTGATGCATCAGTACTACTGGACGATACCCCTAATTTTAGCGGAGAGAAAACAGCTGCACCAAACTTGAACTCATTAAGGGGTTTTGAAGTAATTGATTCCATCAAAGCTGATCTAGAATATGCTTGTCCCCAGACTGTAACTTGTGCTGATATTCTTGCTATTGCTGCTAGAGATTCTGTTGTCCTGGTATATATCTATCCTTTTGCTTTTAAAATGACTTAAGCGTTAAAAATAATGTTTGGAATTTTCCAGTAATGCATGCATGTATTGCAGTCAGGAGGCTTGGGGTGGGAAGTGCAAATGGGAAGAAAGGATAGTTTAACAGCAAGCAAAACAGCAGCAAATAACAATATCCCAGGACCAAACTCAAATGTAGCCACTCTTGTTTCCAACTTTCAAAATCTTGGGCTTTCTCTTCAAGACATGGTCACTCTGTCAGGTGCACATACTATTGGGAAGGCCAGATGTGCTACATTTAGCTCCAGGCTAAATAACAATAATGTGGGTATTAGCAATTCAGACATGAACTTGGATTTCTTGCAGTCACTGCAACAACTGTGCTCAGCTAACAATAACACCACACTAGCAAATCTTGATGACATGACCCCATCAACGTTCGACAATCACTACTACGTTAATCTTCTCTCAGGAAAAGGCTTGCTTGTTTCTGATCAAGTCCTAGCAACTGGAGATGATGACAACACTAGAGAAATTGTGCAGAATTATGTGGACGATCCATCTGCATTTTTTGAGGATTTTAAGAACTCCATGATCAAAATGGGAAGCTTACCACCACCAACTGGAACAAATGGCGAAATCCGTGTTAACTGTAGGGTGGTTAATCAATTTAATTATTAATTAAAGTTGGACGTACCCACAGTGGCCTAATTTGTAACGTCACCATTACTATTGATATCATTCTATATATGCTATGCCTATGCGTGTTAATTTCTTCTTTTTAACACTATATATGTTGATTTAAATTTTGAGATGCGTTAACAAATAGTTGGATGATTATTTATTAGTTCCATGGAACACGTACAACTTATATAGTTCCACGGAACATGTACAATTTATGTCAAAGTTGTAGATCGAGGACCATTGCCTCGACCCAAACTAGAGTCGCGTGACTAAACTATTCCCGTCAATCTAATTACCGAAGTAAGAGTCTGTTTGGATTGTCTTATAAAAGTAACTTTTAAGGCAAAAAGAAAAAAGTAGGGGGACAATCTTTTAACTTTTGACTTCTTTTTGTAAATTTTAACTTATTTTAAATATTTTTTTATTTGACAAACACTTTCAAAAATTAAAAAATAACTTAAAACATGATTTGACTAACTTTTAAGTCAATCCAAACAGACTTTATAGACGTGTATTCTGAAATACGAAAAAAGAAACTGAAATAAAGGATTGTTGGAAATAGCAATTGGGCCAGTTCCATTCACAAGGAGTGCTAATTAATTTGTTTGTTCATTAGTTGTCCTCCTAATAAATCCTAGTCTATAATGTATAAATACATCATTATGGTTGTTGGAAAAAAGATGGTTTTCCCACCATAATATATATGAAGGCTAGGGTTTAGCTATTTAAGAGAGAATATACTCTGGATCACTTAGGATATTTAGGTCCTAGACAAAGAGAAATTATTTATTACGTGAGTATTTTCGACGATCGGTGATATATATTGTAGTTGTGATAGAGCTTTCGCTACAGAGAAACTCATAGGTCTCCTAAACTAGTAGTTATGATTCAATAGTGCATTGGTATCAGAGACGTAGACTCGTGTTTCGATCGTAGACATGTTTTGTATGCAATCCATGAAAAATAGAGTTTTTTGAGTAATCATCAATCTTAATTGCAATATTTCAAATTTGAATCTACCTAGTTTTGCATGAAACCTTAGGAATTTTGTAGATCTCGTTGAGAGCTTTCCAACAAAATATATATCATAAAAATTGGCCTTCTAGTTTTTTGAATAATTGAATTTTCAAGATCTAGGATTTTATTATCACAAATTTAACCCCAAAAATTCAACGATCCGTGTTTCATGCATATTTTTTTGTGGGATTTGAGTTGGATAATCTATCACTCGTATATCTTTTTAAACAAAATCATATAATTAATTGTGATTATCAAAAAAAATGGGGTCAAATTTCAAGGAAAATATGTTAGGCTTTGTTAGAAAAAGAATCAATTTATGATCATATAAATCGTTTTTGAATGATTTTCTCGAAATTGGTGATCCTAAGTCCCAAAATGAGTTTAGGACTTTAATAAGTGCTTTTAATAAATCAATTATGCCAGAAAATATGTTTTCTTTTATTGAAAATTTATCTGACTCTTCGAGACAGAAAGGAATCAAGTTTTTTTTTTATAAAAAAATGCATGATAATTTGAAGATGTTATCTAGAAATAAATTCTAAAATATGTTTGGGACAAAATTCTATTTATATTGGATCAAAATATTTCAAAACTGAAAATATATGAATTGGGTCACTACAAAACTCATTTTTCTATTATTTGTATAGAGTAAACCAATCTTGTTGTTACGACCCAAGTTAGACCCTAGATGTGGTATGACGAATAGGATCCCCATAAACCCTAAACAAGCCTCTTAGCATAACATAGCAAGACTTAAGATAACATGATAGTTAAGAGTAAACTTAAATGCGAAAAATCAGTCTCAAAAGTAGTAATCTCGATAAAAGAGAATCCAAACATAACATCCAAAACAAAAAGAAATCATACTAGTCTAGTCTGACAAGCCTCTAACATAGACGGAACATAAGACAAGCCCTAGCTCATCCAAAACATCTGAAAGTAAAATAAGTCTGAAATAAAAAACGACATAAGTGGTTGCGCCCTCGAATCATGAGGACTCACCAAAGCAAGCAACGTCAAATGGAACATGTACTAACCCCGAGAATGGGAAGGAACGTCGTAACCTATATTATGAAATAATATAAGGAAAAGTGTATGCGTCAGTACTATCGAATGTACTGAGTACAGAGAATATGCAATGCATGACGTAAATCATAATAATGCAATGATCAAATTAAATATAGTAAAAACCTTTAAAAGTATCTTTTGAATCATAAGACATGGTAAATGCAAACTCATAAGAAATTCATCAAGTAAACATAACATAGAGGAGTCATAAAACTTTATGAGAGATATTGTTAACCGACATAAATTATGAGAGTTATATCATGGAGTCTGGTGTCTTCCTCATACTGAAAAGAGGTTGTCCCACTACTTGCCAAGGTAAGGATCAATAAATAAAAAAAAGGACAGTCCGGTGCACTAAACCTCCCGCTATGCATAATAATCATTGCGATTGAACAAAAGCATAATTTAAAGAATTCAATACAAGATCATCAAAATACCTAAGATTTTGGGAGAAATCATAAAGTGAAAGTGGATATTCTTTGGGACTCCATGGATGGAAGAAGATCCATGGATGAAATTCCAACATACCTCATTGAAATCTAGCTTGAAACTTGAGAGGAGACTTGAGTTCTTTGAAACCCTAGCTTGGAGAGTAAGATTGTCTTTGGATAGAAAACCCTGAGACTCTTAGAGAAATTTAGGAAAATGGGAGAGAATGGAGGAAATTTGAAGGGTTTGGGTAGATATAGGTCGTTCAAAGTATCCCAAAATGGCATAGTTTAGGAGTTAAAAGAATGAAAAAATTTTAAAATATCTCTGAATTAAATCTGTCGGAATGACTCTAGGATGGGACCTACGGTCCGTAAGGTCTTCCACGAGTCGTCCAAAATGTCTGTGAAAATTGTGCACCAAAATTGAAGCTACTCGAATTGCTACTCCAACCCTACAACCTTGGTCTATGGGTCATAGAAAAATTTACGGGTCATCTACGCTCTCGTCCTGCACAACTCTAAAAATATTGTCTTTGATCCTCACTCTACAGGCCATCCTACGACCCGTAGAACTTCCTACGGTCCGTAGAACCATTCGTGGAATCATACTTTGGCTACTACAATTGTCATTTCTACAGGGCTTTTCCTATGACCTCCTTCTACGGACTGTAGGACCTTATACGATCCATAAAAGCCACTCGTAGCCTAACCTAATACTTAGCCAATTTTTCCTAACTTAGAACCTTACCTACAAGACCCTCCTACATTCTGTAAGACTTTCTACGGTCCATAGGTCGGCTCACAGAACTTGCACCAGAACACTTTTCTATAGCTTTTTCCTTCATTACGACTTTCCAACTTCAGGGTCTTACAATATATCTCCTCCTTGGGAACATTCGTCCTTGAATGGGTCTCAAACTAGCATGAATAGAATAGGGAAAGAGATCTAACAACCTAACATGAATGCAAAACACATCAAAATGCATAAACGCCAAGGAATAATTAACCCCAAGCTAAAACGTGACTTAAAAATTGATTTTATGAACATGCATGCATATGGAAATATGGAAATAACTGAAATGCATAAATCTGAAAGAGTGAACATGAGGAAACTTAATACCTCAAGCTAAACTGAAGCAGAGGAAAAGAGATGAGGATAATTGAACATCATATCAGCTTCGACCTCCTATATAGCACCCTCAACTAGCTGATTCCTCCGAAGAACTTTAACGAAAGCAACTTCTTTATTTCTCATCTTTCGAACTTGATGATCTAAAATCTCAAGTGGAATATCTTCATACGATATACTCTCTTTCACACCAATGCTTTCCAATGGCACAATAGAAAATAGGATCACCAATATATTTCTTTAATAAGGAGACATGAAACACCGGATGCACTAAAAAAGTAGACTGAGTCTGTGGATGACCATTTCTACACTTATTAGAAACTAAAGGTCAATCTCTCATCTTATAACATATCTTACCACAACCAAAACATGCATCTAGATCGGATAGGTAATCTCCTTGATGGTTCTTCTCACACTTCCTACATGCAGGGACAGTCTAGCCACTAGAAGCTCCTCCTTGAGACTTTGGGTTAGACACTCTATCTTTGTTGAACTTCTAACATGGAACACTAGATGAAGTCGGGATGGACTACTTCTATCGAAACTAAGAATGACCATCATTTCCAGGCCTCGAAAAGAAAAGTCACCAATATCGGTCATTTCCCTCTTAGTATCTCTAGCCCTCTCTTTAAGATTCTCTTCCTCAATTTATTCGGCATGATTCATCAATCTTGAGATATCCATCTTCTTGATCAATATTGTATTTCTACACTCATTGACCACCATATCCATAATACCAAAAACAAACTTGCTTATACGAGCTCTAGAATCGGCTATCATTGTTAGAGCATATTTGGACAATTGAGTGAACTTCAAAGCATATTTTCTTGCACTCATATTACCTTGTTTCAAATTAATGAACTCTTGTACTTTAGCGTCCCTCATATCAAGGGGAAAGAAATGGTCTAGAAAAGCACCCTTGAACTTGTCCCAATCCAGACCTGCATCGATAGCCCTCTCTTGCTTTCATTGGTTGAACCAAACATGAACAACTCCCTTCAATTGATAAGCGGGTAATTCTGCCTTCTTCACCGAAGTCATACCTATGATGTCCATGATCTTTTAGATTTTTTCAACAAACTCTTGTGAATATTCGCCCACCTTAGAACCATGGAATTTCGAAGAATTCATCCGAGTGAAGTCTCGAACCCTTATTGTCGTCATACCAATATTTAGGTTCATGAGAGATACCAACTCTCGGTTGGCTTGTGTCGCTGTGACTTGGTCAAGCACTTGGAAAGAAGTCCTAAACTCGACATGATGACTTGCTCGGATCAATCGAAGCTTAAGGTGCTTGATGTTCCACATCTTGATTCACATTCCTTCTCAATGGAGCTCTTCTTGAAGGCATAATTCTGAAACACATAGAACATGAGTTAGCAGGAAACCTTATAGATTTCAACTTATTGCATGACTTAAGAGTGATGAAAAAGGTGAAGTTTCTTAAAGGTCTCGTAGCCACCTATTCATAGATGTGGTGCGCTTCACACCGATGAACAAGACTCTATTTAACATGGCTTGTCAGACACTCTAGGATACTTGAACCTGATTCTTTGATACCCAGTTTGTCACGACTCAAGCTAAACCATAGATATGATATGACGAATAGGATCCTGAAAGTCCCTAAACTAGCCTCTTAGCATAAGCATAACTTAAGATAACAAGATAAATCAAAGAAAACTGAAAGAAAAAGATGAGTCTCAACAACAATCTCATCATAGCAATCTCAAAGGAGAGAAATTTGAGTATAAGGACTGATAAATTAGAAATCACATAGCCTCTACTATCATATGTGTGGCATAGGACAAGCCCTAGCTCACAAAATAAATTAAAATTGAATGAAGTCTGAAAATAAAAAGTTATAAGGAACTAATAAAGTGGCATGTCCCCGAACCATGAGGATTCACCAAGCAGTAACGTAGGTAGGATCCAATACTAACCGTGAGCCAAATTGAGAGCATCGTGACCTATATTATAAAATAATATAAACAAAAAAAGTATGTGGACAGTACTATGGAATGTACTGAGTATGGAGAATGTGCAATTCTTGATATAAAATATGATAATGCAATGACCAATCTAAACATGACATAATACCTTAAACCATCGTTTGAAAGATAAAACATGGTCAATGTAATATTTGTAAGAAAATTATAAGCTTAACATAATATAAGTGAGATATACCATTAACCGACATAAATTATATGAGTTATAATATGGAGTCCAGTGTCATTCCTCCCACATCGAAAAGAGATTATCCTACTTGCCAAGGTAAGGACCATTAACATGAGATATTTGTAGATCACTAGCTAGGACCAATTAAGGTAAATCCTATGGGGGCACGTAGTTTTGGGACCTAGATAATCATCGCTAGTCGAACTCAGTGCTAGGTAATACTCTCAATAAGAATAGTCATAATCATAGCATAATGTTTGAAAATGGTAATAATCTTGTAAGAACAAATTCATCATAACATACTTGAAAATAATAAAAATAGCTCCTTCAATAAATCATGATTTCATAATATATTCATAAAGACACTTATCTAAGCATCTAAATCGTGATAGGATTTTTCATAGAAAATCATTAAAATATTTCATGATATGAATACTTCACCTTTTGAAGCAACCTTATTTTCATAAAATTCACATTGATATTTTATCTAAAATCATCCTTAAAATATGGTTCATAAATCATGATGCATGCATAATTCTCAAACATAGTCATTATCATAAAATAGGCACAATGCATGGGTTCATGAGAAACTCATCAAAAACATGTAATTAAAATCAAATCATGTATAATAAGATCAATAGAAGTGAAATAAACCATAATTGATTGAACCTAATGCAAGATAATCAAAAACTTAGGATATATAAAGAAATAATAAAGTGGAATTGAAAATACTTTAGGACTCCATGGATGAAATTCCCACATACTTCAATAGAATTCTAGCTTGAAATTTAAAGAGGAGACTTGAATCCTTGAACCCTAGCTTGGTTGAAGAAGAAGATTTGAGAGAGAAATTCTTGAGAGAACTTTTGGGATTTTAAGTGAATGAGAGAGAACGGGAGAAATTGAAGGGTTTGGATAGTTATAGGCCTTAGGAAATAGTCCAAAACGACATAACTTAGGTATTAAAATAATAGAAATTGACAAAAATATCCCTGAAATAAATATGCAAAGTTGAACTATAGATCTCACCTACGTATCATAGGTCCTTCTACGGATCATCGAGTAGGCTCGTGTAAATCAGGTCAAAATTCAAAGTTTCTGAACTTTGGTCACGACCACGCCCTATGGTCCGTAGACTCTTCTACAAGCTGTAGGTATCATTCGTCCTGTACAAGCTTGAAAACAGACTCTCTGAATCTCACCTACGACCTCACCCATGGTTCGTAGGTCCTGTTGGTCCTTAGAAAATGTTCTGAGACTTTGATTTTCTTCCAAGTTCAAGGACCCATCTACGACTATCTTTTATGGACCGTAGGACCTGGTACAGTCCGTAGGCAGGCCTTGTGCACCATCCTCTGAAATTCAAATTTTTCTTAAGTGTCAGGACTACCTACGACTACCCTCCTACGGATCGTAGGACTTTGTATAATCTGTAGATCATCTCATAGGAGCCTGCACCAGTAATTTTTCTGCATTATTTCCATCCAAATGCACTTTTTGACTTTTGGGGCATTACATTCGTGCATCGCAAATTCATCGCATGAAATTTTGATTTTAGAATCTCACATTATGATTGGTGCGGTGCGGAGTCCATCGCATGGATAGCTCCCTCGTGTCGTGGACTACACTTCTATAGTCTTTTTGGCTGCATTTTAGTTTGGGACACTTTGCTTTGTATTTTAATCTATCTTTTGGGTCTTTCCTTGTTGTTTATGGCCAAAATTAACCTAGTCATATCTATTAGTTCACAATAAATATATAACAAACACATGGATAGTCATGAAATTTTATTTAGAATTTAGTTAAATCATAAATAAAATGTGGTGATTGGATGTATATATACACCCCAAGTCAACATGCTTAATCACGACTTATAATATAAATTAGTAGCTACTTCAGACAAGCATAAGATTGGGGCAGCAATTAAAATAGAGTATTTAGATGACCTGTCTATCACCATCATAATCGATGCTTTTCAGTCCACCTTCGAAAGCCTAAAAAGGAAGTTGATCGAAACAGACATTCGTGACCTTTCAAGAATGGAAAGAGGTTGAACAAACTTGCTTTCTTCTTGCATTTTTTTGTCCATTTGTCATACATGACAAGTCTCCTTACAAGCTTCGATATCTTCTTTCATCTATGGCCAGAAATAAACACAGCATAATAGTGCTATCATTCTTTCTACACATGGATGATCAGCCCAAGTAGTATCCTGTGCATCTTTCATCATGTCTTTATATAGTCCACACCTTAAGGTACCACACTACTCTCCTCTTTAAAATAGAGAATATCATCTTCGATCTAATGCCTTCTAAGAGTCCTATCCTTAACTTGAATCATCATTTCACATACAATGAGTCGTTTATAGAACACAATATAATTTTATCTAAGAAATTAGTTTCAAGTACAGAAATAGAATGGATGAAAGAAAATACCTCTTTTTTGCTTAAGGTATCAACAACATGGTTGTGCTTTCCCTGTGTATGTTTCCACACAATCGCATTTTGCCAAGAACTCCTGCTATTGTGCATGTTTTGGATTTAATTTTTTTGTGTCTTGAAAAAAATATTGTATTTGCAACAATATCAATACGCACAACAAAGCATGTACCCAAAAGATACACTCTTCAAATTTGCAAGCAATGCACCTCTCCTACCATTTTCTTCTCATGAGTAGAATATCTATGTTCGCGTCATTCAATTTTTGACGTTCAAAGGCCACCAAATAATCTTCTTGCACCAATATGCCTTAGTATCGTTGTTAGAAGCATCAATATGTACTTTAAATGAAAAATCAAAATCAAGCAACTTCCATATCAATTTTGAGAAAATGGCTTTCCACAAAAATTAAAACATCGTATCACACTTTTCCGACCAAAGCCACAATATTTTTTTTCAATAAATTTATAGATTTTGTCCTTTTCGAATATCCTGCAATAAATTTGTGATATTAGTTATCCTAATCTAGAAATGATCTCAATTTTTTGATATTGTTTGGGGCCTGGCAATCAACAATGGCATGCACCTTTATTGAGTTCATGCGCACTTGGTTTTGACATACCAAATGCCCAAGGAGCTTTATTTTTTTTTAGCAAATTCATACTTTTCCATCTTAATATAGAGTTTGTACTCCTTAAACAAGATAATAATACACTCAAATGTCTAATATATTCATCTCGAGATCGATTTTAAATAAAATATCGTCTAAGTAGACTACAACAAAATTATCAAAATACTCAAACACCACATTATTCATTAAATTACAGAAAGCTATTGGGGCATTTATCAAATCAAATGGCATTAAAAGTTTTTTATATAAGTCATACCTAGTTACACATGTAGTTTTAGGTTCATCATCCTCCACTATCCTAGCCTGCCAATAGTCTAACCTAAGGTCTAACTTAGTAAACTAGCATGTCTTGCTCAACTTGCTCAGATTATCTATAGGAATGAACAACCTTTTTAAAATTAAAATTTGCATTATCCATGATCATCACTCAGTTCAAATGTGAAAAAAGAAAAAAGTGATATTTCTTCAAAAAAATCAATTTCAAGTATCACCTCAAAATCTCCTAGTACCATAACCATAAAATTATGTTTTTCAGTCCAACTTTCAGCGACCATCAACACATTAGAAGTCATTTCATAATTGCTTATGAGTTGGCTTTAACAATTGGCCGTACCATGGACTTTTCTTCAACTTTAGTACATAGTTGGAAACAACTTTGACATCAACAAATGTGTAAGTAGCTCCGTTATCCACCATTTTCGCAACATGCTTTCCATAAACTTTCATTTCAATGTAAATTAGGGAAGCATGAGGATTAGTAGAGTTTGACGACTCACCAACATTCACCAAACATAGTTGATTAAATGACAAACCCAATGAATTTGCAAATGAAGCCATGATTGCTTTCTCTCATTCAGTTTTATTCACGTTACCAACAAGTATAACGTTAATCCTTTCATAATTGGGACAACTATTTGCCAAATGCGATCAACCACAAGTCCAACAATTCTTAGAATTATCATCTTTTTCTTTGTTCTTCTTGTTTCCAGTATTCATCGAAGACTTTTTCTTGTCCACATAATATTTTCGTCCCTCTTTCCTTCATTCCTTTTTGTTTTCTACCTTTTTATTAGTCTTAGAAGAAGTAGAAATTTTAGAATCTGAGGAGTTGAGCGAAAATTCAAATAAGTCGGCAGTAACAATTGTACTAGACAAATCACTAACATTCTACTTTCTCAATTTATTTTGTGCCCAAGCTTGCATTCCAAAAATGAAATTATGCATTTTATCTTCATCTGAAAATATTTTGTATCTCCAACATTAAGGAAGTAAATTTTGTGATATATTTACGAACAAATATATTTTTCACCGGTCTCTTAAAAAGGTCTCTAGAAATCCATGAAGCATTCCTAGGAAGGAATTAGTCCATCATTTCCTTCTTTGATTTAATCCAAGTATCGATCCTCGCACTCTCAATGTCTATATTTATGATTCTCCGCCATATTTTTTCATGCTGTCACAATCCAAAATAAGCCATGAGTGGCACCCACATTTAACTTTTTGGGTGGGCAGACCAACAATTACCAATTTCAACTTATATTAGCTTTTCAACATATGAAATACGACAATAATGCGAAAGGTCAAACCGTATATGATTTATCCATCATTAGTTAATGATGGTCATCCACAACAAATCCCAAAACAACCTCTAGGTTGCACGCTACAGCAACAAAATTTCCAATTGTGAATTGTACCGGGTGTCATCGGCTGACTCAAAATAAAAATTAATATGCATAAAGTAATATTGAAAATCAACTATAGCACTTATCAAGTGGCAAACAACAAGATCAAGATCAAATGACAACACAATAAAATGATTACGTAATCAATCAACAATATCAAGAGTATAAATGAGGACTCAGGCCTCCACACCATGGTCTTTTGGAAAACAGGTTATTTGAGATTGGGTAGTATTCAGTCATTTAATTTATTTTTCTTTAATATTACCGTGTCGGAATGTGACACCCGATCCAATAATATCGTGTCAGCTCGTGACACTCAATCTAAATATATCATGCCAACTCGTGATACCCTATCCAAATATATCGTGCTGGCTCGTGGCACCCGATCCCATTATATAATTAATTTATCATTCTTTATTATCACATTCCACTTCATTAATAATATTTCATCAAGCCTTCTGTATTTAAGGCAACTCTTTTGATAGGGCAAGTTCAAATTTATGGATTTCACGGTTTTGGGATTGCAAATCAATCACAACAACATATCAATCATCTAAACCACAATAATTAAATGCATAGAAAACTTCAATACATTACTCAACGACTATCAATCACTATTAAGAGTCTCTCTATGATATAGAATAAACCATAACGTACCTCAACCGAAGAACTGAAATTAAGCAAGCTAATTCATCAATGCTTTTCCTTTCTTCAATGCATCAGAATATTTCTAATCTATCAAATATACAATGTTCGTAAGAAAACGAGTCCGTGGACACCCATATTTCTATATATCTAGCCTAGACCCAAAAACTCACCAAATTCTATAATCAAATTGATAAATCTCAAGCCTAGGGTTAATTCTTAATTTCTTGAAATAACATAAATCTAATGGTATTCATATAATACAATACACCTAATATTTAATTATCTATACTAATTTATCAAAACTTGAATCGAAAGATGATAATTATAAGAATAAATTAAAACAAAAATAACTGAAAACTAATGGCGCTTGTGAGAACAAATTGCAGAAAGAAAGTCATAACCCTATATTATTATTATTATTATTATTATTATTATTATTATTATTATTATTATTATTATTATTATTATTATTAATAATAATAATATTAATATTAATAGCCTATATGATTTAGCCATCATTAGTCAACGATGGCCATCAACAACAAATCCCAAAACAACCTCTAGGTTGAATGTTACAGCAATAAAATTTCCAATTGTGAATTGTTTCTCTTTTCTCCTTATTCTTCCTAATGATTACTTGATCACTACCTCATCATTAACCCCCCCCCCCCCCAAATATATATTCATGTATCGAAACTAAAGTTGTCAATTTCAATTTTATCTGAAGAAGTTGTGTTCGACGCCGCAGTAACCCTAATAGTCTCTTCGACTATCATCAACCAGAAGCCACTCTCCGGGGAACCCACTTCGGATTCCTTATTCCATTTTCGGATCCTTTTGAGGCGTTGCCTAAGATCAAGCTCTTCTATCTCATTTTCGAGGATGAGATTTATGTTGCTCTTTTGTTCTTGGGGCGAGCCCGGCAACCCCATGCCGAAGAAAGTACCCCTTTCAACAGCCTTTTCGGCTAGGGCATTCGATCAAAAATGAAAACTTTGGATATTTTTCTTAGAAGGAGATGAACTACCTATAGATTTGTATGTAAGTGCACGATAGGAATTAAGAGAAAGCTGGCATCCAATCAAGAAAGAATCACTTCGGACAATTAGACTAAGCTTCCCCCTTGTCTCTCTTCTTTAGCTAGCAACTTCACGATCCAATGAATTCCCTAAAATCGCTTCTGCCCTTGTTTTTTCTTTTCTTTTCTAAATAAAATAATTATGTACTAAAAGTGATAAATTCTACTAACTTATTTTAATAAATATGGGACAAGTGGTATAAGATATTAACTAAATTATCAATTTAGTCGATTAATTAAAAATTATCCGTCAAATAAATAATGATAGTTATCGAATAGTCCAATATTTCATTTAAAATTTACAGGATAAGTCTTTTATGGAATATAAAGCTCTAGTATTCAAAACGAATTAATGGGTGGTTACACTAGCCTTGTACATAGTAGTGATGCTCAACTTTGTCATTTTCAAAAAATTGAGCAACTGAGAAATACTGGTTCCATATCCATAGAGAATTCTCCAGTTCTTTGGCACTTCTAGCACCACCAAAGACTTGGGTTCTGAAATTTTATCTTAGAACGATCATCATGATTCTTTCTAGAAACAGCCACAGCACGACGCAACACCACCAATTCTGAATATAAATTATTATTATTTTGCCTTAGACCATTAATTTTTGTTCCTGTAGCGTCACAAAAATTCACCAAATTTATTAATTAGTTGATCGTCAATATTAACACAAGTCTGGCCCAATTTTATGCGTATGTCATGAATCTGGGTGATTAAGTCCACCAGATTTGGATCTCTTGACAGTTCATCAGTCAGGCCAATCAATGCCTTAATTCATATCACTTGTTCTCGAAGTTCAACATTCATCATCATCTTCGTATAGCAATGGTCTGATACCAGTTGCAATTATAGACAATGTTTTTTCATCACCACTGCTTGGCAGTCAAGTAAATTCTGCAGGATTCAGCCATACACACAAAAACGCATAAAGACTTAGAATATTTCATGCTAACATAAGAACACAAGTGTTTATAGGAAACTAATCCCAACAACATATCCAGTGAAATTCCACAAGTGGGGTCTGGGAAGGATAGAGTATACGTAGACCTTACCACTACCTCATGGAGATAGAAAGGTTGTTTCCGATAACATCCAATACTTAAGACTAATTTTCAACTTCCTTTCAACGCTTGATATATTTTTCAACTTGTGCCAAAACTTAGGATATAGTTCACATATCCTTTCTGTCAATGCCATGCCTTCAACGTACAATCTACCTTGCCCTTGTATAGCCGATATCACTGCTTGCCCATGAGAGACCATGAACCTGTCCTTTGCCCACCTTCGTCTAAGTTTGCCTTGCCAACACTCAGTCGCCTTAGACTTAGTTTCACATCTTGCCTTAGTCATACAACCACATACATTGCTTCCACAAGTCTTTTCAAAGTCGGTTCAGTTAGCTTGAGGGTCTAACACAATCTTATTACTTACCCCTCATCATTTCTGGATTATTTCGAAACTATAATTGAATAATCATGTTCGGCGTATATATTTCATACTATCTCTTTCTTTTTTTTTCTTTTTTCTCATCTTATTACATTTTCCTGCTTTCTCTTCTTTTTTATTCTCTTTCTTCATATTTTGTTTTCATAGTATATCTATCCTTTAAACTTAATAAATTTTATGTAGAATCCCACCTAATGGGGGTGAAGCATGCACGTAATGTTACATAGTTTTTTTGTTCATGTAATATTTTTTAAAATAAAATATGTTAAATACCTTTTTTTAATTTTTGTCTCCCTTTTCATGCCAAATTTAATAATAAAACTTGGCTGGCACTCCATTATTTTGGTTAAATTTTATTTATTAAGTAAAAATGATGGAGTCCCAAATTCTTTACAAAGTTGGCCTCAACAAAAACACACAGTTAAAATAGTGTATTGCTTTTAAAGAAGAAATAAATAATTAGAATCTCATTATCTTAGATAGTTATAAAAAAAAATTAAAAAAAGACACTGTTGAAATTACATTATTCCGACTAAAACAATTTTTATTTGGCTAAAAATAATAGAATTTTAGGGATAGTTTTACAGATTAGGCCCGAGGAAAAAAGAGATGTGCAAACATCTAAAGAAGAACAAGGAGAATATACTTTTTGGCCAAAACCATCCTTAAACTATACTTCTAACTTAGATTACATCCTTAAAATATTATTTTTAGCAGAAAATATCCTCCAAGTGTTTTAAAGTTAAAAACGTTCATCCTTCTACTAGAATTTTTCATGAAACAAACATATAACACAAAAATTAAAAATGTCCCCATAGAAGCTGACTTTTTAAATTCCAGACAGGTCTTTATCACGAGTGTCTATAGGTTGTCAAAATGAGGAAGATAATTATAGTCAAAATTAGTTCAGATGTGTCATGAATTAAATATTTCAGAGTTAGAAATATCCCGAATATTCTACCATGATTTTCGTTGTAATTACTTACTAGTTTGTCTGAGATTAAATGGAGGTTGTTTGTACTTGTGTTGCCCCGAAATCCAGAAAAATTCTTGTCTTATAAAGTTTTTGAGCTCATTTCTTAACAATTTTATATTCAGGATCAGTAGTAGTAAGAGATGGAGTTGCAAAATTACATGATTCGAAACAAAAATAGGATGGAGTTGCCTAATTGCATGAAACAAAAGATCATATGAAGTCCTCAAGTAGCAAAACCGTAGAGAATGAAAATGAACTCAAAGAAATATAGACGTCAAGCAGAACGGAAAATAAGAGTTAAGAATATAGCTCGTTATACATGTAAATATACCAAAGACGGGCCATAGGACAAAGCACGAAACAAAAGGTAATGAATGGTGCCCCAAGCAGATATAATACAAGGCAACGCAACAATGTCATACACAAAAAACTATGATGGATCGAATGACTAATTTTCTTTTGCCAAGATTGCTGGGGAGGGGGTTATTTCTAGACTACAGACATCTTTGAACCCGACTGTGGGGTCTGATGTAAATACAATGCGATACAGTAGGGACCAGTATCAAGGAAATGCTGGAAACCTTAAGGAGGAATACAATGCAATATCTAAGCATTCAGAGCAACCGCATGGACTGGTATTGGAGCATTGACGACTCCTTGGGGAAGTGTACTTAATACTGTAAATTCCTCTACCAAAAGATATTCACAGAGTAATGCTACATCTCCTTTGAAATCAGGCCTGCACAATACAAAATTGTGGCATCTGCTTCCAGCTAAGTGCACCATTTTAGCCGCAAAACTCAAGCTCCTGTGAACATAGATATTCATAATAATAAAGCCGTTAGTATTAAGATTATCAATTGTAGAATAAAGACAGGCACAAGCATGCCGCTCAGCAAAAGATGCAAAGGACTAGCCATTGCATAGCCACATCCATTGTGTAAAGCCCCTCTCAAGTAAACTGTAACTTTAAATAACTTTAAATCTCCAACTCACAGCTGATGCCCATGCCCAACTTCTAGAATGTTATATGCTCGACCATCAACCAGCCAAAACAAAAGGGTTGACAGATTATCATTGATACTTAAGTTATTTCTAGACCAACTTAATAAATTCTGCAATTCAAAGAAAAAAAGAGACCTGCAGGCTTGTTTTTCCACATCCATTCCTGAGCAGCTTGAATACCCTGTGAAGAGTGAGAAGATGAGGGGATATGGCAGTCAAATGCACCACAAGTTCATCACCCATTATACTTACTGATAGTCCTCAATCTATTCATTAGAGAACTACACCGTAATCAGCACATCACAAAATAATTGAGGATCCTTTGATCAATCAACTCATTCCTTACTGTTACTACAGATATGCATTACTCACACTACATAGTTTTACCATAAATGTTGGCGATAAAACAAACACCAGATAAAAATCTAATATCATTACAGATTTTTTCGCAAAGTTTAAGAGCTAGCAGGAAGTTGGACGACAGAGAATGAAAAGCAGGATACTGCAAATGGCCCTTCTGGCTCAATTGGAGCTTACAGGTTTCTTTGACAACTAATAGAGCGAAGGTTGCACCAAACTGCCTTCACACAAAAGAAGAAATCCCCATGAGAAAGAAGATTAGGGGTTGAGGAAACAGACATCGGTGATAGCCAGCCACTATTTTGCTTATTCAACTTAAAGCCAAATTTTAAGTTGACTGTTATTAGACTAAAGAAAAAACAAAAGGAGCACTTGGACCCGGAGAAAACACATACCAATAGAACGGACAATTTTCATCTTTTCCCTTGTCAGCAATTGGTTGTGCTGAGGGGAGAAATATGGACACAGGTATTTTGTCAAGTACTGTGGCAAGGGACTGTAGAAGCCATGCCAGGGAAAATCTCTCATCTTCAGCACAAAGGGTAATGCAGAAAACAGGTATCAGCAGAATACAAGCACACCGATGATTTCATTACTAGACACTAAGTTTAAAATATTTCTATATATTTTTTAAATACTCATGAGGAGTCAAGTTGAAGAGACAAGATGGTAAGAGATATGACTTAGTAGTTGAACCAGAAGAAAAATGCTCTTGGGCAAGTCTATCGGGAATAGGAACTAAACTATTTTCAATCACTAATGACTTCTTTTCCGGGCACTTACACGTCAGGATCCTTTGGAGGAAACTAGTTTTTCTTCAATCACTCGTTAGTGATTGTTTAAAAACTATATTTTTTTCAGAATTAGTACTCTGTTCGAATACTTGTTTAAAAACTATATTTCAGGATTCAAATGGATAATAGAATTTATTTATTGGGTGGTGACAAGTCATTCGAAATTATTAGGAGTAATTCAAAATCAGGAACTTGGTACGAATGGTTGGAGTGCAGAAGGAATTTAATCAGGAAGAGTCATGTTGTGGTTTTGTCATTCAATGTGTTTGACCTCGGAGGGGTGTGGTGATTTTCCCAGAAAATGGAAATTCAAAGGTCATCCGGCAAACTTCTACTGTTCTCATAATTTTAAATAATTTTGGCAGATCCATTAGTCTAGTGGCAGTACAAGGGTAACACAGATCTATGATCATTCTAGCAGAAATCTCATTCAATGCTGGTTGGAGGGATTTTGCAGTTGGGATGAAAAGATTTGCTGACAGTGAAGTGTCGTGTACTAGGCTTCCTACACCAAAGGCAATTAACACCAACTCCTCATGCTTTGATACAGAGAGACTCGGTAAATGGCTAACCAAGGAAACTCAGATCTTGGGCACAAGTTCATCCAGCAATAGGGTGATAATCAAAGGGGGCTCCACTCTGTCCAATGGCGATTTTCTGGATAGGGGTGTGGTTGGGAGTTTTGGCAAAGATTTACACGATGTTCCGACAGCTTCTTAAGTTTGAAGATGGGGGAGTAATAGGTTAAAAGCACCAGGAGTGGGGGTGTATGACATGAGTGGGCTTTCATTTCCTGTTTGAGTTTCCTTCAGGGAAGATGGCAGAACACATCATGCAAGGGGAATGGAGATAGAGACAGTAAACTACAAATTTAAAACTGGTGGTCGCCGAAATCTGCATGTGCTCCGGCGAATTTCTGCACAGAGTGGGCATGGATCCTTTTAAACATCTGGTCACAACAGGTTTCCAGGGAGAAAGGGGATTTTTTATGGAGGTTGGTGGAAGATAGAGGAGACAACCTAGAAGAACCACTTATGGAGGGAGAGGATAAGGGTGCAGGGGCCATAACCAACTCCATTGAAGTAGAAAATGTGGGCTTACTATACAATGTTCCTATCTGGATCGAATCGCCGGTGACGTTGAGGAGATGTAGAGAAGGATCAGTAACTGAAGAACCCCTATTCTTAGATCATATAAAGACAGGAGATGGGACGGGGTATAGCTAATATGACAAGGGGCATGTTCGCTCATCAGGAGCTGTAGCTAATTCAAAAGAATTTGAAATTAGCATCGAGGGACCATGGAAGAGACTTAGCTGGTGGGTCTTCTCTTAAGGCTCAGCTTAGAAGGATGGAATTTAGAGGGACCATGTGGGAAGGACTTAACTGGTGGGTCTTCTCTTAAGGCTCAACTTAGAAGGATGGAATTTAAACTGTCCAGCATCACGGCCCAAGGGAAGGAATTTTCACAACCCAAGAACAGAACAGTTAAAACGGGCCCAGCTTTACTTCCAACTGAGACCTAAAATGATAAAGAGAGTGAATCATAACTTGGACAAACCCGATCCACTTCTAGTGATAAAAGAACTATTACTTTGGCTAACTTTTGTCAATACTCTATTGAAACCTCTCACAATTTTCTTTCACCTGCCAACGAAGGACCATCTCACTTCAATTGGTCTGGATGGTACAATCACAAGAGGGAGAATCCACAATGTTCACTCAAGATTGCTATGAAGTAATATTCCAGATTCCCTATGGTCCAGAGTAGCGGATAATGAATGACGACATGCCTGAGATCTGGCAATGCGAAGATGTAGAGTCCGGTACCAAGACTCCTAAGTGGAAAGGTGTGAAGGACTTTTAAGAATTTGTGTGTGAATTTGGAATGGGGAAACATCATAAATGATTGTTTAGATACAAATAGCAACAAGAGAGGTATTTGGGTATTGTGAAAGAGCAAAATTTGGAATGGAGTAGTAGTTAATAGTGGTGCTTATATGTTCACATGCAGATTCATTTCACAATCACAAAATTTTGTTTGGTTTCTTACAGGGGTGTATGGCCCAAACTGCAGGGTTAAGAGACAAGAATTATGGTGGGAAATTGCAGCACCCAGATGATAATTTTCAGGCCTTAGGTGGTGTGTGGGAACTTCAACACAACAAAATACATAACTGAAAGGAGGAAAAGTAACACACTTACAAGAGCTATGGCAGATTTCTCTGAATCTATCGAAGATATGGAATTGGTGGATCCTCCTCTTTATTTTTATTTTTTATTTTTTATTTTTGGGGGTGGGGGGGCTTTATACTTGGACCAAAAGGGAAGAAGCAAGAAGTTTCATCAAGAATAGAGAGATTTCTCTTCTCTGTTGATTGGGATGTATATTTCAGAAACATCAGGCAGTCAATCTTACCATGTGCCTCGTCAGATCATTCTTCTATCCAGTTGAAATAAAGCAGTTGGGAAAACACAAAGACGTACTTCAAGTTTGAGAGTTGGAGATTCAGGGCTTTCCTAATAAAGCTAAGAACTAAACTGATAGATTGCGACTGAGAGAATACTTGACTATGTACTAACCTGCTAAGTTGTGCGGACTATTTATCTTTGTTGCCGAACCCGTGTTGACACACATTGGTGCGGGATCCAGTCAATCCACATCAGATACTTTGACCAGAGTCCATGGATGAATTTGAGGGGAAATTGAGATTTTGATTTCTCAAAAAATATGATAAAACAGATTTAAGACATGGGAAAAATGGCATACCTTCAATCCTTTTTAGCTTTTACTCTTGGTCAATATTCTCTATTTATAAAGGTTTTCTTTCTTAAGAAAAGAGGGATAATTTCTAAATTAATATTAGAATGTCGATTTTTTATGTCTAAACTCCGGGCTAAAAGGCTCAAAACAGTGGTGGAAAAACTAGTTGACACATGGGAAATGGCTATCATCAAGGGCAGACAGACAATGGATGCAGTGTTGATAGCTAATGAATATGTGGATTCTAGAATCAAAGGGTAACTGCCTGAGATTTATGCAAACTAGGATTAGAGAAGCTTTTGATCATGTTAATTAGAGCTACCTTCTATTTATGAAGAAAAATATGGGCTTTGGCAAGAAATGGGGTTAGATGGATATTCTATCGTATCAACACATACAGGTTTTCCATTTTGATAAATGGATCCCGGAGGGTTATTTTCTACCTTCCCAGGATTTGAAACAAGGTTCCCCTTTCCTATTTATTATTAATATGCAAGGTCTAAATATCACGGTGAAAACTGCAAACCAGAAAGGGTGGATCAGACAAAATAACAAACAAAGAAAGAAAGCAACATGGAGATCATTCATCTTTTTATAAGATTATTCCTCGGTACTTTGTGAAGCTAAGTCTGAGAAACTCTTGCCCTAAGGCTCATCCTCAAAGTTTTTAAAGTTGTCTGGACTCCATATTAACCGGAGAAAACACTAACTGTATCCAGTATCCTACCCTCAAATACCCCACTCGCCTCCTTATTTCTCCTTTCATACACCACAATCTTTCCTCTCCCACTTGTGTTCTTCAATAGGTAACCTCTTCTTCTCCCCCGCTTCTTTTGCATCACATCTTGCCTCATGATCAATGCAACATAACAGATCAATTACTTTATCCTCCATCCCCTCAATAGAACCCCCCAAAAACTTCCCAAAATTAATATATTTTTCTTCCACCCATTTCGAAAGCTTCCAATCCCCTTCCAAGATAGCCAGCGGTTGCGGTTCATCCACTGCCAACATCGCGCAGTGATGGTCCCTTCTTTGCCCGCCGGTACCAATACTCCCAGTCTCCGTAGGTGTATCAACAGAATTCAGCCACTGCTGTCTGAAATTTGTTCCTCAACTAAATGGTAAAACAACATTCCTTCTAGCAACAACATTAGAAGAACAGGTATCACCCAGCCCCAAAACATGTCCCTCAAGTGCTCTTTGAGAAGAAGGAACTGCCCCCGACTCCCAGAAGAAGACACACAAACCCCAGTATCACAAAAAAATCCCAATAGCTTCTCCGTACAGTACTTTCTCACGAACAGAGTCCCCCACCCCACTATCCGACAGTAGCTGACTATTAATTCCACTTGGGATCGCAGCATTCTCATTCTGGTGAGAAGGTACAACAGTTCTGAAATTGATTCCAATGCCTTCCTAGCATCCCCATTCTCTTGAGCAGACTTGGATTTGTCGAAATTCAAAATCTGACGGGCTCTAATCTGCCTCCTCGACAACGTGCGACCATACCCAGCAGTTCGTGAAGATTTCCGGAGCAGAATTCTTCGCAAATAGAGCAAAGGGCTTCCTGTGATCTTTGCAAAGCGTACGCAACACAGAAACAGTGTCCAATTCGTTGAGAAAAGTCACGTTATTTTTCCAGCAAAAACCTGATGTGGTTTTCTCAAAACTGGTCGATTAGGGTTTTTTAAGTTAGTGATCCGGTTCATTCTCTCTTTGCAAGCCGGTTCACTTGACCGAGAATATTATTGTCTTTTCGCCTCATAGAAATCCTTTCTTCTCCTCACCATTTCAGAACCCTCATCATCTACATGATTCCTGTTCGAACCAGATGCTGGAAAGATCTTCTCCAGCGGAACAGCCTGCTTCGCGCAAGGCTCTGGAACTCTTCTCCCCTCCTTTCTCCCCCCTTGCTTCCTCATCTCCTCACTCTCCCACTCATCCAATGACAAGCAACATGGCTGAAATTCAGGGTACAACCATATCCTGAACCCCATATATCTCCATCTTCCTTACCATAGTCTCATCCTCAAAAGGTCGTCAAGACTGCAAATTGCATCCACAAAGCCACCACACAAGTTCCCAACTTCATAGAAAAAGTCAAAACACCATAGATGAAGAGGTAGGCCCACCATGTTCACCACCGCTAAATCTCTAGAAACTTGTGGGCACATCCACTATGTCTACCCATTTTTCCAGCCTCTTTTTTTTTGATGAATATGCCCCATTAAAAAGCATCAAGGAGATGCAAAGTTAAGAGGAGCACAGTTACAAGTGACAGAATGACAAAAAGGAGTATTTAGCTTAGTTCAGCCACATAGAAAGTGTTAATCTAAAACTAGGGTGCTAGCAAAGTCTAGAAAACGTCCAGCAGTAAGAACTGGGATCAACTTTGAAAAAACAAGCTCTCTCCCAGTCGCCTTCTACCTCTGTCAAGGATATGCACAGCTTGTACTTACAAAATGGAACAAGAACTGAGATTCACCCATCTTTGAGCTAGATCGTCGGATACCGCTCCAAACCTCTACGGTGCAGTTCCTAAAGGGTTCCAGAGACCCCACCCGTTTGGAAAAATAAACACACCAGACAAGTTTTTAAAAACTTTCTTCAGATCTGGCCGTGCTCTTCAATGATACAAAACTTGGGTCCCCATCATATTCTAGCACCTTAGATCCTCCAACCACACTCCAATGCTGGCCAATACCTGTTTGAAGCACATATGTTCTTACATCTTCCCAGAAGATGATGTCCAAGAAAAATATGGTTGCACATGCCATTGGTTCTCCAAAGCAGTGTCAACTCCCTACGGAACTGGAGTGGAAAGGTATCAGGAGATTGTGGGATGATCTTTGTCAACTCATCCCTCAAAGTGAGAAATGGAGCTCATATCCTATTCTGGAAAGACAAATGGCTAGGTCCTACTACACTAAAGGATGCCTTTCATAGACTGTTTATAAAAACTACTAATCCAGATTCAACAATTGCTCAGAACTGGGAGGAAAATTCATGGAATCTGCACCTAATAAGGCACCTAAATGACTGGGAAATGGAGGACCTGATAGCATTGTTTGGGAGCTTACAGAACAGTTGAGTTCTTACTCAAAGACGTGACAGGCTTAAATGGGGCAGCAATAAAGTGGGATCATACTCAGTCAAAGAAGGTTATCTACTCTTGAGCTCCAACAACGACCTGATTGACCAATGATCATGAAAGCTAATCTGGAAAACCAATTTACTACCACAAGGCTCTTGTTTCAGTTAGATCACTCTTAATGGTGCTTTTCATTAGAAGGAAATTCCATCTAGCAAATAGATGTCACATGTACCTTTGCAACTCTGAGTCTATCAACCATCTGTTCCTACACTGTCCAATTGTTGCAAATGTGTGGAATATGTTCCTTTCTCGTTTTGGCTTGCAATGGTCTATGCCTTGCACAGTCGGGGAAGCTTTTGTGTGCTAGAGCTCATGGAAAGTTGGGAAGGCCATTAAAAGAATCTGGTCTATTGTTCCTGCTTGTATTTTGTGGTGCTTATGGATGGAAAGGAATCAAAGATGTTTTGATAGTATTTTCAACTGCCGATTCCAAACTCAAAGCCAGATGTCTGATTAGTCTCCTTAGCTGGGCTAATCTTACTCCTGTATGTAACCCAGACTCCCTTTGGGGTTTTATGAGCTCTTTGGTATGATATTTTTTTTTTGTTCTCATCATATGAGCTGATATTCCCTCCTGTGTAACTATGCATCTTCTTGATGTTTTTGTGAATAATAAACCATTTATCATACACAAAAAAGAGTAGACTCACTACAAACTTATATAATGCCTTTGTTTCCTTGTTTGGTGGTTGCTACCAAGACGATTTCTTTATGCCTATCAAAGGACCTCGATATGCTAATCCACGAAAAAGGATACGAGAAATTTGAAAGAACTCATATACGGAACGAGGGCAACCTGGGTTTCTTACTCGTGCAAAGGAACTCTTTCTTGACAACTTGGACAGCTTAGAACGATGTTTGTCCCGCATATCACTAGGAAGATCGGGATATTTACAAAGGGCTTTATAGGTGATAACCTACCGAAGCGAAGAAAAGGCTAGATCAATCAAAGGGGATACTACAAGCCCTCTGCCCCACGCATATAAACAGCTCGCTTGGTTTACCAACAAAGATCGAAAAGAAGATGGTGCCTTGAAAAGGAACTTTATATGGAAAGGAAACAAAGACAGGAGGTGTTTCCATTTGATATAATGGAATACACTGATCACTGTTAAAAAGGAAGGTGGTATGGGTCTAAGGAACTTGAAACAATACAACTTAAGCCTACTTACGAAGTGGCTATGGAGATATGGCCTTGAAGAAAAAGTTCTATGGAGGAGAGTTATCAGTGAGAAGTATGGGAATGGGATGCAATGGATTTCAAATGGGGTCACCACCACTTATGCCACGAGTGTATGGAGAACAATCAGAGGCTTATGGTCCTCTTTCAAAGCAAATACAAGCATCAATGTGGGAAATGGAAGATCATTTTGGATAGATAACTGGCTTGGACAGGGGTCTTGAAAGATCCGGTTCCCTGATATCTTCAGTTTAAGTTAACAACAGGACGCAACAGTAAATCAAATAGGGGCCATCAGGATCGGAAATTGAACTTCAGAAGACTCTACTGGATTGGGAGATACACAGAGTTGATGAGTTTATTTCTACCCTGGAGCATTCAAAGGGTTTGAGGAACAAGAGGACAAACAAATCATCTTTTGATGATTTTATCCATACTGGTCAAATAGCTACATTGTGGCCTTGGAAACATATACGGAAAGTCAAAATTACATACTATGTAGCTCGTTTTGTTGGGCTGATCGCTAAAGAAGCCTGCCTGACTAAAGAAAAATCAAAGAGAAGGGGCATTCGGTTATGCTCAAAATGCTATCTCTAGAAGAATCAAAGAGTAACAGATCTGTTTATTCACTGTGTGATCACTAACCAGCTTTGGCAGCTTTTCTTAAACATGAAAGTCGTCAGATGAACAATTCCTAGACTGACTAGTGAATTATTGGCATATTGGAGAAGCTTGGGCAGAGGTACCAGGAAGAAGAACAAATGGAAAATAATACCTGCTTGCATTTGGTGGACTATTAGGAAGGAAAGAAATGCAAGATGTTTTGAAGATATACTAAAGTTCCATTCAGAAGATCAAGTTGCACTGTGTCTTACTTTTTCATTATGTGTAAAGAAGAGTTTCATAGATGATTCTGAGTCTATTTTAGAAGTTTTAGAATCTTTGCAAAATCCTCGTAAGTAGCAACCAAGGATACACTGACTTTGATGTCACTTTGTTTTGTAAATATGGCAACTAGAACTGCCTTCGTGCTGAAGTTCTATAATACTTGTAACGTTTTTAAAAAAAGGACATGACTTAGCAGTTGATACTGTACATCACAAGATATAAATTCTACATCACCATCCTGACAAATATTTTAGTGGGAAGAGAGCCATATTTTCTACAGTTGAGTCAACAGTGAATGATCTACAAAGATTTAAAAAACATATGATCAGAAAAATAAGGAGCATAATGGTACCTGAATCGGTTGTTGACCTGCCATTCCAACTGGGTACTGGAAAATCAAAAACATATAATAAGAACTCCACTGAAATCCAAGTCCTATAAAGAAAAATGGTTAAATACTAACCAGAGTAGCTTGAGAAGCTTGTTGCAATAGTTGAGGAGGGAGGACCTGGGTTTGGACATATGTTGGAAGCTGACTTCGAGGCTGTTCTTGCATTTCGGGAACTTGTTGGGAAGGAAACCCCGGTGGTTGAGCCAGATTATGAGACTGTTGGACCGACAATTTTTTCTGTTGTTGTTCATATGATATCAGCTCTTCCGGCTTTTCCCACTAAATTTCAAAAACAACGCATAAATACTTTGTAGGTGGCCTAAAAGTGTACAACTCAACCAGCAGGCACTATATAGTAGATGTTTACCCTGCTTTCTCTAGTAGTACTGTTGTAATAGTACTTGAATCCATCAGGAGATGTGTGCTCTGTCCAATTACATTTCACCAGACTTGTAGTCTGGTTCATTCCAGATGTAGCAGGAAGTGCATCTGCTTTTGGTTGGACAGCAGTGGCATTAGGTGCCGCTTGTTGAACAAGCCCAGGCCATGGAGACTGCAGGACAGTATACATTGTCAGCAAATAACCTCAATGTGCACAGTAACATTTACTCTTAATACTCGAATATTCTTGTTATATTTATAGTTATGGCAAGGAAAACTCAAACTGAGCCCCAACTAGAACTAGCTGACACAGAACACATATTGAGCCATAGAACACACAGGTTTAAAGAGAACAATGGCCAGTAAAGACCATCTATCATTCCAATACCATAGGAAATTATTTTCAAAAGGAAAAACTTGAGAATCTCAAAAACCTAATTTACAAGAAATTCCATTGTGAAAATTTTCTCAAGTGTACCTGTTGTTTAGCATCTTGTGTGCCCTGCTGGACTGCTGAGTTTTGGCTAGATGGTTGCATGAGCTGCAATTGTTGCTGAAGCTGAGTAAAGGTTTGCTGTGATGATTGAAAACTCGCCTGCAGAGTTTGGGTCTGTTGAGACAACATCTGTGCTAGTTGGGAAGGTGGCGGATGAAGATGTTGGACCAACTGCTGCTGAAAAGGCTGCTGGTTTGAGTTGGCAGATGCAGCATGTATTTGCATGTCGTTACTTAAGGGTGTATGTCCAATAACAGGTGTCATATTGCGCTGCAACTGGGGCTGAGAAACAGTTGATTTCCCAGTCAAACCAAGCGACTGCTGCGACAGCGTTCCCTGGCGGAAAGGACTTTGACCGGCAGAGTGGGATATTCGTACTTGATTCGTCTGCCCAAACAAAGCATGAGATGTTGGTCCATGTGACGTAGGTATTGAGGCTGGAGGCTGAAGCTGCATGGAAGATGGTAAATGCTGTGGTGACTGAAGTGGCTTTTGTAGTGGAGAAATTTGTGGGCCAACAGTGGGGAATTGTTGAGCAGACTTGCCAACAAAAGACACAACTTAGCACAAAAACAACAAACAGAAACCATTCTTAAGATTGAAATAACATTAAGCAAGTTTCTATAAACACATACCAGTTGCGGTGTAGGAGCAGAAGAAGCCGCAAGTCCACTAAGCAACCCATTTCCAGTGCCACTAACACTCCTGAAGGAGCCACCCTAAAAGTTTGTGCAGGCAGCATTAGAACAATACACGTTTCTATACATGTACAAAGTGTACTTCTATACATATTGAGTAACAATCTTCAGGCTATATCAACAATTACTCAATGGACAATTAGTCAGGGTCGATTTCTTCTGGAAATTGCATTTAAATAAGAAGTTGTAGGCACTCATAAAGTGGTCCAATTAAGTATTGTGCTACAGCCAAAGGTCAAAACCATATAGATGCTCTTCTACTCAAATTATGCCTAGCAACTAGCAATAAAGTTTGTGCCACTTTAGCTCGCAGTTTGCTATTAGAAGATCAGAAAAATCATTCAGATTAGATCATCAAACACAAATTGTAAAGAGCAAAACACAGTAAATTTTAGGTTCTAGAAACACAAAATCCTAGATGAATCAAGAAAAATTTTGAAATGTGAATCCTAAAACCTGATGAGAGGAAATAAGAACACCAGTGTTGTGAAAAAGCGCCGAAGCGCTCGCTTTAAGCGTGAAGCGAAGCGAGGCGAGGCGAGGCACTAGCGCTTCAACACCGTGAAGCGAAGCGATTTCAAAAAAGTGTGCGCTTCATGGGAGAAGCGAGAAGCACGCTTCATCTAGAAGCGAGAAAAAAGGTCGCTTTTTTTGAAAAAGCGGCACTAGGGTTTTTTTAAAAAAAAAAATCTGTAAAACTTATAATTAATTGTTCCAAGTTGCTGCGACTTCTTCTTCAACTTCGACAGTTCAACCAGGTTAGTTTTTCTTCTTCTGTTCTTCTGTTCTTCTCTTTCTATTTCTATTTTTATTTCCATTCAGCAGTTCTGCCGTCTGCGCAACTGCTGCGATGTTCTTCTCTTCATCTCTTCTTCTCTTCTTCTTTTTCTATTTCTGCACAACTGCCGTCTGCGAAGAATTATTTTTTTCAAGTTTTATTCAGCAGTATGGCCATTTTTTTTTGAAGATAAAGCATATGCTCTGTTTTTTTTTCCACATAGTCTGGCTGCTTTATTATTTTTTTTTAATTTTGTTGCAGTTGCTCTTTTAATTTTGCTGCAGCTGCTCTGTTATTGTTTTGACAATTTGACTTGTGTGACTGAATTATTATTCTATTTTTTCTTTGTAGTAAGTTGTATTTTCTTAATGGCACAAAAAAGGAATTCAGCTTGGGCATATGGAATTGCCATGGGAAGTAACACAAAAATTAAATGTGTTTTTTGTGATATGACATATAATGGCGGAATATTTCGTCACAAGAAGCATCTTATTGGTGGTTATAAGATGTTAAAGTGTGTCCAAAGGTCCCGAATAGTGTGAAGGAAGAAATAAAAGAGTATTTTACGAAAAAAAATGAATTTAAAACTCAAATGAATCCTGAAGCATCCATGGTTAATCTTGTTGATGATGATGAAATGGATGATGAAGTTGAAGTGAATATGCCAATGGGGCATATTTTATTATCTATGCATATTTTATATTTTATATTTTATATTTTTATACTAAATAGCGCTTTTTCTGAAAAAAGCATGCGCTTCGCTTCACGCTTCTCGCTTCTGTGAAGCGAGCCCCTGTCGCTTTTTTCCGCTTCTCGCTTCTCAAAACACTGAAGAACACAATCACATAGACATGATATTTTATGCCTCTGCTCTATTAATTAGTATGTTAGCTTCTAAAAAGACATAATATCAGATATAAATTATAAAGAATAATGTTTGAATTTAGGAGTAACATGTGTTTTATAAGAAGTATATGACTAGTCAGTGTTCGAATGTTACAAGGACAGGTAATAAACTTCCCTCATTCACAAAACCAGAAATCACCCAAAGATATTTGACCCAGAATGCAATAAGAAAATATGTTCTGCAGATAAATCCAGGAATATATTACAGGTCTAAGAATTGGTTCTAATTATATGACTATAGCATGTAGCACATGGGTGCGGCATCATTTTTGGAGGATCTAAACAACATAGATCATGAGGTCTCAAATTAAAATATCAACGGAGGCAAAAAAACACTAGGTGATTTCTTCCCAGCTGTATTGGTGGGAGGCAGCAGGTACCTGGTGGAATAATCGAGGTGAGTGAAAGTTGCACCGGACATCACCGTCATTGGAAAAATGAAATAGCATGTATGCGTAATAAGGATACTCAATCCATACCTGATGCATCTCTCTAATTCCAACCTAGCTAGACATATTTTCGCAGGTACAAATATATGTCAAAGAACTGACTTGCTTCCCTCTGCAACAATTGACCACCAATATATGCAATAATTGACCACCAACATAAAGTACATTTACCGAGTAACCCCCGAGCTATATATTATACAGCTTTAGAATTCATTTCATATGAAAGCTTTTGCACCAAAAAGACAAGCACACAATGACATTAACACAGTGCATGATGGCAAATTTTAAATAAATAGTGCAACTTTCCCCTCATAAACAGTTTATCTAACGGCAACAGAGGATTCAACACTGTTTTCCTTACCAAAGCACAAGGCGCTGTGGTATCAGCAGATCTAGGAGGAAATTGATTTCCAAAACCATGCATCCCTTGGTTGGAAATTGGCCTGAGACCTTCTGGACTCATAGGACGCCAGGCATTAGGACCAACTTGTCCTTGCAAAGGCTCGCCAATATTAGGCGGTGGTCTACATACCAGAGAAAACAAAGAGTCTCTGAGTTCTATATTGGGGAAAACCTCAGTTGTAAATGCAAAAATAAAACCTCAGTTGTAAATGCAAAAATAAAACTAATACCTAATCCCAGGTGTTGGGAAGCGAGGTCCAACACCAGGTCCACCAAACGCTGGTCCACCACCTCTGAAAGGAGTGAAAAGAGTGATAAAGCAAACTATAACTACTTAGCAGAACAACAAATGCACTGGTCAAAGCAAAGCCTACTCGAAACATTTTTTCTTTTCTTAAAATAAAGAACATTGGTATCTCATGAAATACCTAGGTTGTTCTCCAGGTTTAGGTCTCTTAGGGTCAGCAAACCGAACAGTTAAAGGTTGATCACACCCCTGGAATTGTAAAGGCAATAACAGAATTGATCAAAGCGTTTAATAATGGTATCAAACAAGGAAGCCAACTATTAAGATCACAACCTTACCCTCATTGTATAATTTCCACTCAGAGAGTTTATCGCTGCCATTGCCATATCTCTATGAGAATATTTGACAAATCCACAACCTTCAAAGTAGTTGAAGTAAAATTAGCGAGGGTGAACATAAACTACCAATAATAAACCCCCAGACTTCATGCTTGAATTATTGTTGCTAATGTTCAGCATCCTTCAGTGCAAGTAATCCAGTACTTAACAAGAACTCATTAAGGGGTCGTTTGGTAGGATGTATAAGAAGAGTGTTGACTATGGTGTATTAGTAATGATGGCATTAGTAATGCTTGCAATAGTTATGCTTGTTATGCTGAAATTATTTCTTATGCGTTGTTCGGTTTGGTGTATTAAAAATAACATGCATTGCAAAATTTCTAAGAAAAAAATATTTGTTTACAAAAATACCCTCCATAAAATATGGTGGAAAGGATGTGAAAAAGGTTTTGAGGGGCAACTGCTTTCATCATGCTAACACATCAACATACCCAGTGGAATCCCACAAGTGGAGCCTGATTCATCATGCTAATACATGCATTAAAACCCTTTGAATTACTAATACCATGGATTTCCATGTATTAGTTCTACATACCTTAATTCCAAATAAAGTGTACTAATGCAAGCATTAGCTATACATAGGTTGAAAAAGTGTACCAAACAAGGTACTAGTAATACACAAGCTAATGAATGCATTATTTTTTCTAATGCACTCTACCAAAAGACCCTTAAGAGAACAAACCAGGACTATGGGAAAGCTAAGATTATAGTTTTCCCTCAGCAAGGAAACATCTACTTTTCCTTTTTACACTATTAAATTAGTGAAAACATAAGGACTGTACTTCCTACTGCTATCTAAGAGAATATTGAAAAATGAAGTTTGAAGATAGGTTAACATAAGAATATGGCTCCAAGGACCATTTAATGTATTGTTCAAGCTAAACAAAATATTGGACATCTAAGAAGGGATGAGCCTATTGGTAAATCTTTATAGATTCAATGCACGAATGGAATAGTTCAACAATAGTTTATAAGTCATAAGTTTGCTTCAACCTGAGACATGGAGTTCAGAGCCTTTAGGCACTTATCAGGGAAAAGAAACTGGGTCTCATCATGCATAGAAAAAGCACAGGACAAGGTGCACATTCATACAGAATAAAAAAGAAATCAATAACACAAACCACGACTCTGCTTCATATCATCACGCATGAGATAGACATCTTCCACACGACCATATGGTAAAAATATCTGAAAAGGATTGAAAAAAAAAATTTAGTTATAGCTACTTTTCAATAAAATATGAAAAGCAAACAACAAAAGCAAATCATTCAGAAAATTGTCGCCGAATAGGTTGACAAGAACAAGCTATGTACTGTATGGTGTCACATTCACGTGACATGATGCAGTTATATGTGCATCACCCAATTGAAAAGTTTTTCAGCGCCTCACTGGCGAGCAATCACTACTATAATCAATCCACAAAGACAGATGTACATGTATGCATGTTATGAAAATTAGTTGGGAATTTAAAGATACAAGGCACAAGCTTTGACTTATTGAGGCCGTCACATGCTATGCGGTTAATTTCTATTTATGCAAAAGATGAAATTCCAATCCGAAAAAAGAACATGGGAAAAGAAAAAATATTTTGGTAATGCATGTACATACTTCTTCAACTTCCTTCTCTGTAGCTTGTTTGTTAAGTGACCCAACAAATAACTTGTATTCGACTGCACCTAATCAATAGGGAAAAACAAAAAATGAGTAACCAACTAACAAGCATAAAGTCCCTTTCAACCAACTCACACGAAGTACTATCTGAAGTAATATGCTGAGGTAACTCAGTGAAAAGAGAGCGTAAAAATTACCAAGACGTTCACGTTCACCATCCGCATACCTGACTTGAATAGGACCAAATCCCTGGTTAAATACACAGATGAATTAAGAACTGAAAAATGAGCCAAACAATCTTCCAGTATCTCAGCAGTAGAATTTACCCCAGGCAAAGTATATTGATTGTGCAATGCTCTTATAGCTCTATCAGCTTCAGCTGAAGTAGCATACTTAATAAAACAACATCCTGCAGAAGTCAAGTTTATATCCTGATTTTATCAGATTCCACAAAGCTTCACCAGCAAGTAAACATCATTCAGCAGCATGACACATTAGCAAGTAAACAGAATGCACTTTAAGGGATAGTAAAGGGGTAATAAGTTACTAATATAACGATGAGAATTTCACGACAACAAATCATATTTTTTTCTGATGCGCAAAAGTAATAGTCTAGTTATAAAGCCCACAAGGCGTCGTGCATGAACACACATATATTATACTCATTCATTCCATCAACAGTGAGGCACACACTGCTTGTTTAAGTTAACCAAACACACTACCCAAACAGGTAGGAGTCTCTAACCGCAGATATGCGATCCAACCAAGGTCATGTACTTCTTTAAACCCCATATAAGACCATTTGAAGCCACATTGGTTTTACAATGTTTGATTATTCAAAGACAAAATTATGATAGTTCCCAGTCTCTTCCTCTCAACCTCTCCTCAGTCACTGATGACTGAACAGAGTTACTGAACTCAGCCTTCTCAGAATGCCATTTCAGACAGTCATGTTGAAGATAAATGGAATTAAATTAAAGAACTGAGGGAATAATATATTCTGCAATGGTAACAAGGTTCAAGCATTCTTTTTCATTCAATTAATCACTCAAAGACTAAACTGTAGAAGAGGAGAAGCACGAACATATTATTCTCCCCAAACATTTGAGAAGTTAATATAACCAAATACATTCTGTAGATAGCGAGCGCTATTGATTAACCACAGCATTGAAGCTTATAATTTTCTTTGTATCTCAGAACATGCACTTCATGATATCATAAAGATAAAAGAAAAAAATAAGAATGCTTAAAGTTGCAACGGAAACAACAAGTGTTATCTCCGAAACATAATTAGTAACTAAGGTGGAGAAACAGAGGAAATCTTGTAACTGAGAACATGATTTGAAAATTAAAAGTTTACATAGCACAGAATTAATATAAATCAAAACACTCTTAAGTGGGTGTTCTTCCACTTAATTAGACAACACAAAAGAAGCTTAACAATAGACCAACTGTCAAGTATGCAGTACATTCAAAGATTGCATAAATCAGGACAAGGTGTGCAACTTATCACCAAAAACATTCAATCAAATATCATTCATAGCCTGACGAAGATCAACTAACAAACACCTATAAAGAAGTGAATGAAGTCCAGAAATGGGGAACTGCATCAAAGCCCAAGAAGCGGACAATGGAAATAACTTAAAAGATGCAAAGCACAAAAGAGAAACCAAAGTGAGAACCCCGTCGCTGAAAATCAATAACCTGATTCACATGTGAAGCAACTTGCAACAGTAGTCAAAGCAGATAGCACAATAACTCCTCAGCACCACTTTAACTGTAATATACCTTTAAAATAAAAACCCGTACTTCCCTGATTTTAGTCTAGTGACAGCATCAAACATCTTTCATATCACTATTACTCTTTTCCTGATATAGTTTCTACAGACAATAGAAAAATTAGTGGTGAAACTGTTCTCATGCCATGCAGTGTTGACCAACCATGTCATTCATGCAACTGCTCTGTCAAATTTCTAACTCTAGCCACCTTTTGTGGCATAATGATGACATATGGTAAAATTAAAATGTAGCAATTCTCAAGGACCAAATCATACACTCACTACCATCTAGCAGGACCTTATTATGACGGTCCCCTGCAGACAAAATAATCTGTTGTTTGATAGAGCTCAATAAGTCATGAGCAAAATAATCTGTTGTTTGATGGGATGCATATGAAGCTCAATGAACACACCTGCTATGCACCCCATGGTTTTTGGTAATGGAAAAGCATCACAGAGAATCGCAACTAATATGCACAATCAACCACACCAGTAGAACGAAGCCAACCATAGATAAACTAATACATCTTATGAGGAAAATTGCTAAAGCAGCCTGCATTTGATGATGAACTTCATCAAGAAGATTGCACATACATATCCATTAATGTACTCAAAGCATATATATACCATGCCACCACACGGCAAAAAGCAGTGTGCACAACCATGTTTGTTCTATATGGGTGTCACAACCCTGTAATGGAACAAAATCTAGAATTTGCACAACGTGGCATACCATGCACATGCATTTTGTTAATGAACAACTACCATTACTTCGGACAATTGTTATTGACCATGAAGCCAAATCTCAAAACCAACCACACCAAGAGGATTACATAAATTAATAATTAAATTAAAACGCCTTCTAGTGAACCATTACAATAAGAACCTCATTAACCCATGAACATCATCGAACAAACATTAAGAAGCATTCTCTGAAGAGTTCACTCGCATCGAGGTAAATAATGCAAATAATTCACAACGCCCCAATCAGCACAAGCAATGAATTGAAGATGGACTATTAATATCCTAAACACATTCATCCTGGTATATGTTTGAAAAATCCTGGGATACATTCAAATACGCGATATTGCACCAGAAAAAGAGAAAATGGCAATGTCATGCCATCCAGGCATCTAATCACCAGACACACTCATTAACCACGCACCGCATGTTGCAAATGATAAGCATACGTATCGAGGGGCTATTAACTAACGGAGGGTGTGGCTTCAAAATCAACCATACCTTTCATCTGACCAGGATATGAATGGAGAAGAATAAATGTCTAAATGCACATAGCATAGAATGATTTCACTAGTATCTCAAATCAGCATCTTGCAGCCATGTCAGCCTCAGCACTCTGATTAAAGAGAGAAATCTATTTATTTGCTCTATTGTTTGTTTTCATACACCAACCACTGTGATAAGATAAGCTTCAGATGATGAAATCTGGGCAAGCTTTAATAAGTCAATCATTCCTCAGAAGTGAAAAGTAGATGATATTGGACTGTTAATTAATACGACAATTTACCAAGAAATAGTTTGCAATTCATCACTCACTTCTAAAGATATATGCGCCAAACATCCAGCTGGACACACCATTTCTATTTGATGATCCAACTTCACATCCATAAAACATTCCAAAATTGGATTACTATAGAGTCAAGCATGCATCAACATGATGAATTTCCACATCTACAACAACTGAAGAAATCATATCACTACTCCAATGGAATAGAAGTTGGGCATATCACTAGGCAATAATCCAAATGACAGTCATTTCAAGTGATGTACATCCAGAGATTCCACAAAGTAACCACAGAAAACAGTTCCGCTCACATAACCTAATACAATAATCATACTCTAATTTCTCCAACTGACGCCTATTCTACAAAACAAGAACCCTTCTTCACTATTGTCAACTGCCACAGAAAGGTTGATTCACAAGTTTTATTCTTGTCTTCTCTTTGGTTGACAGGATGAACGCAAAAGACAGTTGCAATCAATACCAGGCATCCAGACAATTGTGGAAAACTAACTGACATCAAACATGATCTTATACTGCTCCTTCAGCCCTCAAAGGTCCTGAAAAGAGACATGTAGATCCAAAGCAAATCTGCAAAAAAAGAAAAATCTACCACTACATACCTTGTTGTTGCCCAGTTCTCTTATCTTTGATGAAAGCGACCTCGAGTACTCGTCCTTGTTCCTCAAACAGAGGTCGGATCTGACATTAAACAAGAACGATCAGCTAAATGGACTGAGAGATGAGGAAGAACACCAAGCACATTCTGAAATGATACAGGTTGAATAAAAGGAAAAGATCAGATGGCAGCATTCTTGGCAAAGGATATGCATTGATGTGTAGAAGTTAAAAGGAAGCACATCCAGTGAAAATGAACTTCCTAAAGCACACAGGTCATTGCAAGCAAAATCATAGTGGCACCCTTGTCAAAGGCAGGACCATTGCTCAGAAAATGTTCAGCTCAACTACTTTCTGTTAAGAGAAACCAACATCAACTGCAAGTTATCAATCAATCCAAACACCAACATATTATGTGTCCCTTCGCAACGTAGTTTATTCTTCCCTCTTTGACAGGATATCAAGATCAATAGATTGCTGATAAGAGAACTAAGTACATGTCAATTTTAGATATAAAAGGCAAGTCAGAAAATATGGTAAAGAAGAGAAGTGCATGATCCAGAAAACTAGGCATATATAGTAGGAACCAGAACACAAGATACTAGTGTCACCTATTATGAGTACTTATAACAATGAGGGAAAACAAAACAAATGCCAAATATAAAGATTAACAAGGACTTACATCTTCTTCAGTTGCCGTTCTTGGGACAGATCCAACAAAAAGTTTGGCAAAACCACCTTCATCAACTTGTTCTGAATGAATATGGATAACAGTCGATACACTAAAAATCATATTTAAAAAACAAAAACAGAAAAACAAGCAGAGAAAAATTAAGGACCTATCAGGTGTTAATTATATACTAAGAGAACAACGAGTGTCACAGAACTCCCTTAACAGAACACAGGATCTACATTACATTGACCAAGCAATATACCAGTGCCTTTTAGTCAATAAACTTCATAAACATATATATACACACACACACACACACACACACACACACATATATATATAAAGAGAACAGCTGACCAACAATATCACACAAAAGTATGCCTACAAGTACTACTACATTATATACACAGGATTTCCAGTTAAAACATGACGCCAAACATTTTGATCTAGAAAGTACATAAGAGTCATCTGAATTGCATACCGGTTTGAGAACTAAGTCATATAACTTAGAATACTCTTCAGGCTTGAGGTGCACATACAATTCGAGGACAAAGGCGGGGATAAAAAGTTGTTCATGTTAGCCAAGGCAGGGGAGAAGAGGGCTCGTGACCTGGACCAAGCTAAGTGCATCAAGGACGAGGACAACAAAGTACGGGTAGAGGAAACACTCATTAGACGGAGATGGCAGTCATACTTCCATAAACTCTTGAATGGGGAGGGAGACAAAGACATTGTGTTCGGGGATCTGAATCACTCCTAGAGGAGTCGCGAATTTGGGTAATGTAGGTGTTTAGAGGTGGTTGAATTGCGGTTGATTTCTGTGGCTGTAATTTTTTTGGAATGTGTTGTTTAGGTTCTGAGGCGTGACCCCTTTTGAGTTTTCAGGGTTTCATTTGTTTGTCAGGGATCAATTTTGAATTTTGACCCATTTTCAATTTCTTTCTTTCTTTCTCCTTATATTTTCAACTTTTCCATATTCTTTATTTGGACCCTCTGGATCAAACTAACCCTTGTCTGGAAATTTCAAAAAGATTTTGTCTTTGTTTTGTTTTCTTTATTTGGGTTTGTGAATTATTTTTTTTCATTCAGTATCTTTAGCTATAAATTCCTTTTCATATTACGACATTATATTGCTGACAAACTGTTTGTTAAAATGCCTCAGTGAGCAATCCTACTGTAGGCTGTAGTTTGTCTTCCTGATTTCTTTACTGCTCTAATTTTTTTAGTACAACTTAGATTTAGGGGGTTATATTCCGTTTGATTTTTCTAGATCTGTTTTATCTTTTAACTCAATCCTACCCAGTTGCTTGCATTCGATATTTGTGAACTTTATCGATCTGCAGTAAGTTCTCCGATCACCGGAGTTTCGCCGCTTTGTTCTCTGGTTTTTCTTCTCCTGCTTCTTCTTCAACAGGTTGTTGTTTCCCTTTTCTCTTTGTTATTTCGGCGTGAACCATCAGCAACAACGACGAACCATCAGCAATGGCAGCGAACTCCAGTGGTAAACGGTAGGTAACAACGGCAAAAGATCGGCGAAGCAGCGGCGAGTAAGTTGATTGTTAGACGTGAACAGTAACTCCGACGTGAACAGTACTACGACGTGAACAATGTTTCCCGGCGGCAACCAGGTTCATTTCAACTGGAGTTGATACCTCCGGTTTTCATATCTTTCCATATCTATTCTTTGCTCATACAGTTGCGGACTTTAGACCTTTGAATAATCTATTAGTTCATACGCGTTTTCGTGGCTGGAAGCGCCCAGGCAGGGCAGGGCAGGAGTAGCTGACTAGGTTGTTTAATGTTGTTTTTAGGACGCAAAAGCTTTCGAAGAGAGAAGGTGGAGGTCAATGATTCCAGTGTACAAGAACAAGAGAGAAATTAAGAATTGAACCAACTATAGAGGTATCATGTTTGTTGAGTCACACTGAAGATTTGGGAGAGGGTAGTGGAGCCGAGGGTCAGGATTAGTGTGTCTATTTCCGGAAACCAATTAAGATGCATGTCGAGGAGCTCAACTACAAAAGTCATTCATCAAGTAAGGAGACTAGTGGGACCAATATAGGGAGAAGAAGAGGGACTTACATATGGTGTTCATTGATCTTAGAAAAGGCATACGACAAAGTCCCAAGTGAGGCTCCATGGAGATGCTCGGAGGTTAGAGGTGTGCTTGTTGAATAAACTAGGGAAATCAAGGACATGTATAATGGAGCCACGATCAGGGTAAGGACGGTGGGAGGAGACTCGAAGCACTTTCTAGTTGTGATGGGGTTGCACCAGGAGTCAGCTATTAGCCCCATTTTTATTTGCCCTAGTAATGAATAAATTGACACAACATATCCAAGGAGAGATGTCATCATGTACGTTATTTGCGGATGATATACTTCTGATTGACAAGACTCGCAACGGAGTTAACGCTAAGTTAGAGGTTTGGACATACACCCTGGAGTTTAAAGGAGCAGCATCAAGAAAGAATACTTGAAGAGCAAGTTCAGTGACGTAGCACATGAGGTTGACGTGGAAGTGAAGATTGATACACACATCATCCAAAAGAAAGGTAGTTCAAACTATCTTGGGTCCATTATCCAAGGAAATAGGAGATTGACGAGGATGTCACTCACCAGGTGGAGGGTGGATGAAGTGAAGGCTCGCATCCGGAGTCATTTGTGATAAGAAGGTGTTATCAAAACATAGAGGCAAGTTCTATAGAGTGGTGATTAGGCCAACTATACTGTATGGAGCGGAGCATTGGCCAATCAAGAACTCTCTAAGTTCAAAAAGTAAAGGTTACAAAATGAGGATGTTACGATGGATGTGTGGACATAGTAGAAGAGATATGATAGAAATGAGGAAATCCAAGACAAAGCGGGAGTGGCTTCGATAGAGGATAAGATACAGAAAGCAAGACTGATATAATTTGGATATGTGAAGAGGATATGCATGGATCCCCTTGTGCGGAGGTGTGAGAGGCTGGCTATGGACAGTTTTAAGAGAGGCAGAGGTAGACTGAAAAAGTATTGCGAGATGTAATAAGACATGACATGACACAGCTTCAGCTTACCAAGGATATACCATTAGATAAGAGGGTGTGGAGAACCCGAATTAGGATAGAAGGTTAATAGGCAGCAGTGTGTTGTCTTGTTGACCGTTCATACTAATAGTTGTAGTATTGCGTCCTTTTATTTATGTTACTATCTGATGATTCCTTGTTTATGTTATTCGAACTCTTCAAAAATGTCTACGAGTGCGTGTCGAATTCTCCAAAAATAGTGTGTTTTTAGAATCCAATACGAGTACGACATTGAAAGTGAAGAATCAGCACAACTTAGTTCCTTGTAACTCGATTATCATATTGTTTTATTGTAGTTTATGTTCTGTTACTATCTATTTTTTTGTTATTATTTATAGTTTCTTGTACTTCTGTTACTTTCTTTTGGACTACTTTGGACTGTATTTTCTTGAGTGGAGTGTCTATCGAAAACAGTCTCCAATGTAGAAATAAAGTTTGCATACACTCTACCCTCCCAGACCCTACTTTTTAGGACTACATTGGGTTTGTTGATGTTGTATTAATCAGTTCACCATTTAATTACGTTTGTGTTATTTTGAGTCATATATCATTAGGACCAAAATAAAAAGTTACAATAATTGAGAGACCAAAAGTATTATTTTCCCTAAAAAGTAATACTAGCTAGTAGGTACACATCACAACCTCAACCTTAAGGTCCTTAACTATCAATATCCATTTTTTTTGGTTTTTTAGTAAGCCTTAGGGTCCTTGACTACCAACATCATGAACATATCAATAATTTTTCCATTTGGTGATTGCCCAACGAGGTTCAATAAATGGGACTTCCTCTTTTAGAGACTCAAATTAAAATTGCACACAGGCAAAAGAATTGTGGTTGAAAGCCCAAAAAGAGAAGAAAAATTAATTGCGCGTTCAAATGTATCCTTCCATTAAATCTACACAAAATCCTCTGATATCCATTCCACTCTACCAAGTCAATTTTGTTCCAATTCTAAATAATTGACGTTCAAATTACAGTAATAAAGAAGGAAAACAAAAATGAGGGTAAATTTTGAGGTATACCTGGAGACGGGTAACCCCGTTTTTGCCCCGAAAGAGGATGAGCCGGTGGCGGCATCTGGTAACTCGAATGTAACCTTCCAGAATCAACCCCACCACCACCAGTAGCAAGAGAAGTATCAGTAGGGTGCCGAGGAGGGCTATTGAAGGCCCGGTGGTGGCGGGGGCCATGGTATGCATCAGGACTTCGACGACGATGATGTTGAGGGTTCCCGGAACCATCAGAGAAAGTTCTAGGAGATGGAGGACCCCTTGAATGCTTGTATTGAAATGGGTCTGAGTTGTTGCTATTTCCGTATCTCTCTCCTTTGTGTCTATCCATCGAAATTGGCTTCACGAATACAGATATTCTTAAAACCTAAAGAAATTTAGGATTGAAGAAAAAGGGGTTCGAGTATTAGGAACTCATAAACCCTAGAGTTCTTTGTGCTCAATTTACTGAAGATGATATGTACTTTGTGTAAAGTCGATGACGGAACTGATATCTGTGATTCGATTATCGCAGACCAAACTGACGTCGTTCCGCTTGACGAGGATAGAGGATACTATGTTTTCCAAAAAATTGGTATATATAATTAATACTTGAAAAATTATAATATTAGTAATTACTAATTAGTAATATAAGGGATCATTTGGATTCAAATTATGCTGCATAAATTATATTGAGATTAGTTGTGTTGAAATTAATTATCTTTGAATTATTTTTTATTGACTAATTAATTTGTTATATTAAAAATAATATTCATTTCATACTTTCTAAAATTAAGTTGTTTGTTTATAAAAATACCCTTTTATTATAAAATAATAATAATATATAAATAGCAAAAAAAAAAGAAAGTATAATAAAAGAAGAGAAAGGGAGAGAGAAATAATATGATAGAGAGAGAAAATTATAGTAGAAATGTTATCTGTGTTCTTTCGTATTGTAGATGCGATACCTTTTTATAGGCAAAAGTTGTTGAAAAAACGATCGATCTACAGTAACAAAACGCATAAGCTAAAGTGAAATTACTATTGATCTGTAGTAACTGTGGGTCCTATGGACATTCACTTGTTTACAACACTCCCACTTGAATATTCATGTACAAAAGAGAAATATGTGCATAATTATTTGTAATATGCATTGGTTGCTCCCTCATTACTTTCATGATGAAGACTATAATTCTATCATCTCTGCATGAGGTACTTGCAAGTTATTTTTTTGATTGGAGTCCATCAAAAGATAATGCGTCTCGTTAAAAATCTTACTAGAAAAAAACCCTGTGAAAAAAAGTCCTAATGAAAGGGAAAAAAATAAACATATCTAGTAATACGCATTGATAGCTGTCTCATTAAAAACTTTACCAGGAAAACTCAATAGGACAAAACCTCGACTAAGGAAAAAAGAGTGTAGCGAGTATTATACTCCCCCTGATTAAAACATCACTTAATTCTTGTGAAGGATGCCCCTCAATCTTGTTTTTAGTTTTTCAAATGTTGATATTGATTGTAATTTTGTGACCAAATCATATTCATAAATATTGCATTTTTGAGCATATCCTGATATATCATTTTCTTGTCTATTAGATGTGTTGAGTCTTTGAGTTCAGCCAAATACATTCTTGACAATCATTTAGTTTACGACCCTGTCGATGTAGGCAAATTACTCATTAGGCTTGTTTGTAGTAATAGTCAAGTGACGGACTTTCTTGATAATAATTTACTGTCTCGTAGAATAACATGATTGACAGTATGAAAGAAGATAAATTTCTTGAGATCAAACTTCATATTAATCAAATAATTTTCTGCAGTTTCATAACCAATAAACCTTGACACGATTGGTTGGAATAGATAAATTTATAAATCACTATTTGATTCACTCTATCGATAAGAGTGATGATATATTTTGCATGCACATAAATAAAACTATAATATTATGAATGGTAATAGCAGGATACATAAGTGCACCAATTGTACTATGACATGGTACTTTTTAACCATTTTAATGAGATCGTAATTAATCTCACAACTATTGGAGTACTCAATAGAATCACTTTAGAAGCTTCATTGCATCTACTATAGGAGAACACATCTCCATGCAATAATGTCAGGACTTTAGCGTAAAATCTTTATGCCCCAAGGCGCAAGCCGTATTTTTGATTTTCATTTAATTTTTTTTTCATAATCATCCATTTGTACCCCACTGACATTATATCTTGGTATATGGACTATAGGTCCAGAACATTACTTTTCCAAGTGAAATATAATATATTTGAATTGCGTATTTTCTTTGGTCAATCATTAATATATCGATACTATTTGATAGATTTGAATTCAAAATCCTCGATATCATTTATAATTTTGAGTGCTATATTATATCAAAGATACCATCGACGGTCATTTGATATCGATTCCAACACGACATAACTTATTTAGTTTTTTTCATTTTTCATTATTTTCATGTACCTGAACCTTTACCAAGGTTTTATAAAGTGTTATGTCATGATGCTCCTTTTAAAGCACTTGCCTCATTATTATGATCATCTGATCATTTGCTCCTCTTCTTCTTCAAGAAGTTTTATCTTTTGAACCGATTGTAAACATGTAATTTTTGACCGAATCCAAAATTTTACATCATTTAGTATTTAAATATTTTTTTATATCTAAATTTAATATTTTAATTTTATCTTATTTTTAGTAAATTTATTTTATAGATATGAAAACTACAAAAAAATAGAGTCATATTTTAGAGGTAAGTTTTGTTTTTAGTTTATTCAAAAAGTATGAAAATTTACAATATATATATATATATATGTTTGTATGTTTTCTTTAAATTTAGATTTAACAAATAAGCTAGTATTCTAAATATTTTTTTTCTTAATTACATTTTAATTCTAGTTATTTAACTTTTCTAATTTTTATTAGTTCAAAATTGTTAGCTGATATTTTTATCATTATATATAATTTACATGTATATTTAATTTATTTATTTTTCTTCTTTTTCAAAAACAAAGAAAACAAAACTACCCATAAACCCATTACCCATACCCCCTTCACCATAACCTATTCCCCACTAACCCATTAATCTTCTACATTCCTGCACACACGTGCTACCTACCAAAAGAAACAACACCACAACATATATACCTCACCTTCACACATTATGAGGGACCACTCACAGTAAAAGAAAAAGAAACACCCGTAGAACTAAAAAAAAAAACCAAGACAACACACACAGAAACAAAAAAGCAGAAGCAAAGAAAAAAAGTGAGGCGAAGATCAGAAAAAAAATCGAGAGAAAAAGAAAAAAAGTGAGGAGATAAAGCAAGAGAGAACACACGTAAAAACGTACCGCAAGTCAAGTTGTGTCCTAGTTCGAGTTTTCGATACCGGCTCCTTATTATTATTGTCGCTTAATTCGTCGCACAGGTTTTTGTTCGGTTCCTTTTAGTTATTTTTTTTATTATATATTGTGAATCAAAGCATGTTATGATGTTCAATTTCTCATGTTCGTTAACTTGTTTAACAAAAATATGTGAAGTTTTTCTTTGCTTTACGTCTTAATCCGTAAGTCCAATTCTTGTATGTTTGGTTAAACTCGTAGTCCAGATTTGATATTATTTATTTGTTGGGTAATTTTTAGATTTATTCTCATTTGTGAGAAGAATGCCAACAGTGAAGGTTCGAAATGTGTATTACTTAGTATTGTGATTTATCATGTAAATTCCCTAGTTGAAAATATCTAAAGCTTAGCAATCCTATTCACCGAATTTTGTAAAAACTAAAACACGTGTTTGGTTTAAGCCTCTTTGTTTTAATTTCTTATAGTGTATTGTTGTTCTTGTCAGTTTTTTTTAGTTGCTTGATCATGTTAATATTTAATTTTTGGCTTAAACCTTTCAAAATTTGCGTTAAACAAATGGCCTTATGTTTACTATATTTAATTTTATTTGTTTACTAAAAGGAAAAGAGAGTTAGATGTTTTTGGGAAATTTAAATAACTGCTCACGTGACATCATCATCATGAGTCGTATTTGAATTATTTTTATCTCTAATTTTATGAAATTTTAATGATATGTAGTTAGCAGGAAATGAACGATCCACGTATTATATTTAATACAAGTAATTTGATGGAGTAGCACTAAAAATGTATATGGCTTTAATTAAATCATTAAATTTGTTAGACGTTAGAGCTTTATTGGTTAATTCATCCATTTTCATATATATCTCATTGATTTAGATAGTAAATGCATGTTAGCAGTAGTAAAAATATTTTTTCCTAAAAAGGAAACATGAAGTGATGTTGGAAAAGTTGCTTTTATCACATGTGAGATTAGCTTGAAAAAGGTGGAAAAAATTAGAAAATAGGATTACACATATTATTTTTTTCTCTTTTCTTTCAAGTGTCAAATACAAATTCAAATTATACATAAATTTTCATGGCTCAATTTTTATAAAAAAAAAAAATCGAAGAAAAGTGAATAAATTTTATACTCAAACGTGTCCTAAAATATTTTGCGATAAACATTTTAATAGGAGCAATGAATATACTGAGACAAAGTAAGCATTAACTTTGAGACCTTTATTTTGTTGCTCAATGCAATGAATAAATAACTTACTTTTAGTTACTCTCTCATATTAATATTAATGTATCCATATTCTAGTATGTTGGTTCTAATATGTTTACTTTCTTTGGTTTTTTTCCCACATGTAAATGGTAATACTTGAGATGTTAACGTATTACTTTGGTTAACGTAAGATTCGTGATAATAAAAAGAATTATAAAATTGAACGAAAGAGTAAAGAAAAATGTTAGTAATCATAAATTCACAAGAAACGAATCAACGCCTTTAACATTAGATGATTATAGCCCCTTCATAAAAAATAAGTAATTTAATTTCGTCAAAGAATGTGCTTGCACATCTTTTTGAGATACCTAAAAAGATTCAAGGATGCGGTGACACACTTTGACTAAATGATTGTAATAATTAGTCTTTTTTTTAAAAAAAAAAATAATAATTAAAATTTATAGACAAAGAATATTAGGTAGGATGTATTCGGGAGAAGAAAGTAGTTATGCTTCTAAATTTTGGTATGTCAAAACCGAGAATGCAGTTATGCATCTGGATTGAGACCAACAAAATTCAACAATATAATGTGAGAAAGTCCATAACCTATAAAAAATATATCCAAAATAATTTAAGTTTAAGTTAATAAAAGCGACCATGCTAGAACCACCGACTCGAGGGATGCCTCATACCTTCCCCTCGATCAACAAAATTTCTTACCCGATCTTCTGTTTTTGCAGACCAAAATAAAAAGTCATTTCCTACTCAGGGATTAAATAAGGTGACTTGAAACACCATAACTCAATTCCAAGTGGCGACTCTGAAATGAAAAATAAATAAATAAAATAATTTCTAATCAATACCGTCACTTAAATTGAAAAAACCCGATCTAGAAAAAAGGGGTGTGACATCTCTGGCGACTCTGCTGAGGACTAGCCAGAATTCGAACTTTGTTATATTGACTTTTTACTTGCTTTTATTATTTTTTTGGATATCTTTGTGTATGATGATCTAATATGCTACTTGCTGCTCATTTATCATTTTGATATTGTTGAATTGCTTTAAATTGTCTCCTCTCGCGCATCCTATCTGAGTCTCTGAAAAATAGGATTGCAAGGAATGCAGTTATGCATTCTACTTTCTCTCAAGATAAAGTCGGAGTGTCATGGTACTCGGTGAAGGATTATTAGTCTCACATATTAGGCGGGGTTGGACCAGCAAACGAAGTCGGAATAGCTTTTCTACCGACAAGTTGCCCCTCCCTGGCTCGAGTGTCCACTCGGGTAAGCCAATTTAGACACCTATCTCCTTCAGATTTATACCTAGTAAAACTGAAATAAAGACATGGTTATCCCTCATAGGCTCTGCTTATTTGGATCCTTTGCATTTGTTTGAGTGGGACTTGACACAAGGGTCGATTCTCTTTTGTTTGATAACTTAGATCATTTTATGTGCTATCTAAAAATGCATTTATTTGAAAGGTCTTTGCATGTTGACCAATTTTAGGGTGATCAACAGAATAAGAAAAAGAGTTATCAAATTTACTTAAAAACATAGTAAGAAAACTCAAAAATATTTTTCTTATGTTAGTTTCTTATACATTTCTTTACAATGATTTTTTTTTAAAAAAGAAACTTTTAAAACAAAAGTCACCAAAAATTTATCTTATTAGTTCTTTTATATAGTTCGTAAAAAGAACATCCAAAAGATTTTTCTTTTATACTATTTTTACAAAAATAAATAACCAAAAAGTTTAGTTACTTTTTTCAACAAGGTTCTAATATTTGAAAGTTCTCATACCTGTCCAATTTGAATGAAATACACCTGATTCTCACCTTGGTGAAATACGTAGATATCCCTCCAAGGATTCGGTGATATAAGTTGAAAAAATTCAAAAAAAAAAAATTTAATCCTCATTCAAATTTTTTTAAAAATTGATAAGTTTGTTCACTCTTGTTCAAAAAAAAAGTTTTTATCTTTCTTCAAAAATAAAAAATAAACAGATATTGTCTTACTTCATGTTTCAAACTTTACGAACTACGCACCTGATTCTCACCTCGATAAGATACGTAGGCAATCCTCCTCAGGTTTGGTGATCCCTATTTAAAATTTTAGTTTTGATCCTTATTCAAAAAATTTGTAAGTTATTCATTATTCCAAAAATTCAAAAAAACAGAGAGTTTTTGTAAGACCCCGTAAGTCAAAAAGTTGGAACCAAGGAAAAAAGTCTCAAAAATTTGAACCCATCCATAGAACGAGTACCTCTACGGCTCGAAGAGATTCCAACGGCTCATAAAGTTGTGTCGTAGAGTGACCCTTCGAACAAAAGTTGAAGTTTCCTCAGGAGAGGTTCTACGACCTTCCAGGATGAGTCATCCCGAAGAAGACGGGTCGTAGAAACCCCTCGTCAACCAGAGTTTAGGGGATTTATTCAAAGTTTTCCTAAGGCCAGGATGACGACTTGATAGGATGGCTCGTAGAAGCAATGACGGACCGTAAGAATCACCCATCTTAAAACTTCAGAGATTGATGCATTTGAAGGTTTTCAGACCTGCAGAACGAGCCTTGAGAACGGAACGTTACTGAGATGATGGGTCGTAAACAATAGTCGTTCATAAACTTCAGAGACTGGTGTATTTGCAAATTTTTAGACCTGCAGAACGAGCCTTGAGAACGGACCATTCCTGAGATGACGGGTCATAAACAAGGGTCGTTCAAAAACTTCAGAGACTATGTTTTAGGCTCTTTTCTTAGGCCTACAGGACGGGTCATTTGAACGACTCGTCGTTACGATGACGACCCATAGGGCCAATTTTCCAGATTTAATGAAGGGCAATTGTGTCTTTTCTAAAGTTCGGTTCAATGAACCTAGATACTTTTATGGCCAAGTTCAAAGTCTGTAGACACTCTTCTCTTCAAGACGCCCTCATATTCAATTCATTCTCTCAAAACTCCCAAGGCAAAAACTCACAAGATCCCTCAAGGTTTCTCTCCAAATTCAAGCTAGGGTTTTCAATTTCTTCAAGATTCTTCTTCAATTCCTAGTGAATTTAAGTAAGGTATGTGGGTTTTCATCCATGAGTCCTTCCACCCATGAAGCTCAAATGTTTTTTCAAACTAGCTTTTCAATTTTAAATGATGAAATCTTATGGGCTTTTACATGATGATCCCAAATGCATAGTTCATGATATATTTGAACTAAGGTTATTATATGAAGGTTTGAAAGGGAGTTTAAAGTGCATATGGTGGGTTTTTTAGAAGATGTTTGATTTTATACATTTATATCACTCTTATGCATACAAGTATTCTTTAAATGTATTTGAAGGTCTTTATGACGCGAATCCACCTAGTTTCTTATGATGAAGTAAGGTTAAAATGAAGTTTGACTCCAATGAATATTATGAAGTAAATGCTTATGAATGAGAGTCTTTATGAAATGATTGATTGATAAAGGGCTTCTTAGCCAAAGTAAGATCTCAATGTGAAAGGACAATTCTTGCATTGAATCAAATGAAAGGTCTTAATGAATTATTCCACCGATCGATATTTAAATATTAAAGTTATATAATGCTTATGCTATATTGATGTTTAAATGTTATTCCATGGGACATGACCTAGCACCGAATGTAGCATGTAGATGGGGGCTCGACCGAAGGGGTCCTTAAGTAAAGTCTTATGTTGCATTAACTATGTGCCACCTAGGGGCCTTTGTCGGCTATTTTAGGCTAGTGTATCCACGTTTAGCCATTAAAGTTAAAGTTAAAGAATGTTTTAAGGTTATTGGAGTTCTACCTGGCAAGTAATCTTCCCGTGCCAACATAGTGGGATATGTTGGATTCCATGTAATAACTCACATGGTCTTAAATGTCGGTTATGGTCGCTTCCCCAAAAATGAATGTTTAAAGGATTCACATGATGATTCCTCATGCATGCATTCACTTATGCATATTGCCTATATATGCCTCTCTATTATGTTCTTCATTACAGCCGCCCTACCTTTCAAGGTGGGGGTTAGGTCTGCGTACACTCTACCCTCCCAGACCCCACATTATGGGATTATACTGGGTTTGTTGTTGTTGTTGTATTATGTTCTTCATTGCATATGATAGTCACATATTTAGTACATTCAAAGTACTAACACATACTTTTGCCTACATGATATCACCATGTAGGGACCGGCGTCACTCCACACTTTCCTTCCCATGGCTAAGTTAAGCGTTGAAGGCTACCACTTTGGTGAGTTCCCATGATCCGGGAACGACACTCCTATCTTATTTAGATTATGTTATGTTTGAACTTTTAAATTAAGTTTGGTATTTTGACTTAATTTTGAGGGTGAGCTAAGAACATGTCTTAGCCCCACCAAGTCTTAATGTAGAAGGTATTGTTGGACATAGTAAAAGATGTTATGTCGTTTTTGAGTCTTATTAACATGAAGTCCCTTAGCCCCTATATCCCTTACGTTTCCGCTTGATTGGTTTATCCTTACCAATGAAAGACTTAATGAATGCTAAGAGGCTTGGGTGAGGTACCTCTGCGTGTCTCATTCCCCGTGTCACGTCTAGGTCCTAGGCTTGGATCGTGATAGTTTTGTCTTTCATTTTTCAAAATTTTTAAAAAAAGGAAAAAAAATTATTTTGTAGCCAACACTCTTTTAAAGAACACTTGAAACAAAAAATTTGAATTGCAATTTTTTTTTCCCTTAAGTTCAAACTCAAAAAATTGTAATTAAAAAAATCTTACTTATCCTTAAGAAAGAAAAAAGAAGATTATTTTTATAGTCTTTCATAATTACTTTTCTTTCAAAGTTCAAAAAGAAAAAAAAAGAGTTGTGTTGGTTACTTTATTTTGAAACTAACGAACTACCACACCTAATTCTCACCTCAATGAGATACGTAGACATGCCTCCTTGGGTTTGGTGGTCTATATTCAAGAAATTCCAAAAAAAAGTTTTTATTTCCTATTAAACATGTGCATACAAAAAAGTTTTATTCCTTGTTCATAAAAATAAAAGAAAATGTTTATTTCTTATAACAAAAAAAAATACGAAGTTTGCTTATGATCTTTTTGAACTACGCACACCTGATTGTCACCTTGATGAGATACGTAGGCATTCCTCATCAATTCGGTGATCTTTATTCGTAATTTCAAAAAGAAAAAAGTTATCTTTATTCAAGAAATTAAAAAAAGAGAAAAAAGTTTTTATCCTCATTTAAAAATTCAGAAAAAAAGTTTTCTTACTTCACATATCAAGCATTGTGAACTATACAACCTAATTTTCATCACCTCGGTGAGGTACTTAGGCAACCCTCTATGCGTTCGGTATTCCAAGAAAATTTTATTTTTTATCAAAAAAAAGAACTCTTGACTCGGTTGGTGCCAACATAATTAGGAGTGTACATGAAAAAAAAAAGTAAACTATTTGACATGATAGAGTTATTTTGGTACCTCTTGGTTATACTTATGTAACACTTGAGAAATTTGCTTGCTTAACGTTGAGGCTAAAAAAAATTCGACCTCATTGTTTCATGTGCATTGTGTGGTGAACTTTAGAAATAAAATTCAATGGCATGACTTTGTTGATCTAGAACTTGGCCCGAATGTTTGTTGAGGCGAAGTTTTGAGCAACATTTAATTTGGAAAAGGATTGTAGGCTTTCTTCAATCCAATTGTGCCTTATAAGCCTACCAAATGAAACGTGATCCCAAGTGTTTCCCTTTTTGATCCTAAACCATTTTTATTTTGATAACCACATCTTAGCCTATATCCTTTTGAGTGCAAAAATGCACTATATCTCCTTTTCCCCATCTTCATTAGCGCATTGACAAAGATTTGAGTTGGATGACAAAGTGGAAAGATGAATAATTTGAAAAAAGTAAAAAAAAAAATTAGAAAAACAAAACTCTAACAAAAGGAGGCAAACTCAAAAAAGGGTGAAAATCAAAGAAAAAGAAGAAGCAAACAAAAATCAAGTGTGGAACGAAAAAACAAATTGAGAGCATAATGCATTGTTTAGGGACAAAATAGTCACTTTAGCCAAAAGGAATATCCTACCCATTCCAAGCTTACATTTTAAGCTGATAACAAGTTCTACTTGATCCCATTTTTTGTGTTCTCACATTATTGGATACTGACATGAGGTCCAAGCATATGGTATCTCAATATCATACATTAAACATCTTTCTGAGTATGAGTGACTTTCAAAACGTCCTACGATCAAATTATTCAATTTTGTGTGAATCAAGACTTTATTTCGGTAAGGGCACTTAAAACATGAGGATATGAATAATTTTAACCCCTTATTTGGTGCAAGATGAACAAATCTAGTCAATACTTAAGTATATTTGAGGAACCATTTGAAACTATTAGGATTACTTCCAAATTGACTTCAGATTTGCCTGAAAGTAGTTGAAGATGATTCATATGCACAATACTAATTGTTGGTACTAACTAAAGTCAAGACAAAAAAAATTTCAAAAATTTAAAAAGTGGAAGTAAAAAAAATATATTTGATCTATATGAACTACTTTTGATCTGATTCTTTCTATGTTAAGATACGTAGACAGTATACAATAGGATTTGATCTCATCAAATAAAATTTTTTATATCCCTGAAAGATCAAAACAGGGCTCATTTCTGAAAATTTCAAAAAAAATTGATAAATCAAAAAGTTTTCAAAGTTTCCCAATTTCTCAAAAAAAAATGGGGATGTTTTATTTTTTTATATATAAAAAAAGTACTCTCATGTCCAGCACAGAGAACAAACACCCTAGTTGCATTTGGCCTTGGGGAACAAACACCCTAGTGGTATTTCAGGGAAGAAAGACCCTTTTATCTTTCATTTCTAGGGAACAAACACCCTGCTGCATTTTGACCTTAGGGAACAAATACCCTAGTGATATTTTAGGGAACAAACACCCTATCATCTTTCATTTATAGGGAACAAACACCCTAGCTGCATTTTGACCTCAAGGAACAAACACCCTAGTTGCATTTTGACGTTAAGGAACAAACACCCTAGTGGTATTTTAGGGAACAAACTTCCTATTATCTTTCATTTCTATGGGACAAACACCCTAGTGGTATTTCAAGAAACAAACACCCTCTTATCTTTCATTTTTAGGGAACAAACACCCTAATTGCATTTTGACCTTAGGGAACAAACACCCTAGTGGCATTTCAGGGAACAAACACCCTATCATATTTCTTTTCTAAGGGAACAAACATCCTAATTGCATTTTTGACCTTAGGGAACGAACACCCTAATGGAATTTTAAGGAACAAACACCCTATCATCTTTAATTTCTAGTGAACAAAGTTCCTAGTTGCATATATGTCTTGCATTTTTTTAGCAAGACCCTCCTACATAATGAAATTTAGTTTAGCAGGATCCTCATACATAATAGGATTTAGTTTAGAAGGACCCTCCTGGACAATGAGACTAGCAAAATTCAATTTAAGTGGATCTTCACGATCAATGGAGCTACTTTATACAATTCGAAAGCCATCTGAAGGATGCATTGCAACGAAGCTCAAGTCATTTAGAGTTCCGACTCAAAGCTAAGCACTATTTCACAAAAATTTCTTACTATAAACTAGGGCAAAAAATTTTGTGATATTGCTTTTGTTTGTTTTAATTTCAGGAATCCGCTTGCAGAATAAGGTCAATCCACATTTCAAGCTCAGGATCTTATTTGGCAAGCAATCAACTTTCAAGCTCATTTTCAATTCAAATAGCAGGAGCTCGCCTTAAGAACAAGGTCAATTACCAATCTCAAGTAGCAGAAGCACTTTGAGAACAAGTTCACCTTCAAACTCACTTGAGATGAAAATGAATATCTCACAACTTGAGTGGCATGAAGACCCAAGTCAGGATTCAAGAGAAGCTACATAGATAGAATCTTGTACTTGTATTTTCTTTTATTGTTTTCTTTCATCTTTCATGTAAAAATAGGAGCCACGAACTGGAGCCTCGATGGGACATCACATGACTTCCAACCCACCATTTCATCTTCTTGAACTACACGTGACCTGATTCCTTTATAACACGGGATATGTAGGCTGTCCAAAACTAGAAATCAGTCACATCTTTTTCCTTTCAAATAAGAGTTCGATCAAAATCTATCACTTTGTCTACTTCTTTGTCTACAAACTCTTCGTATTTTCAGTCAAAGAGGACAAACCGTAGACACGTAAATTTTGAACAAACCCAAGATTTTACATCATTTAGTAATTTAAATATTTTTTTTATATCTAAATTTAATATTTTAATTTTATCTTATTTTTAGTAAGTATATTTTTAGTAAGTATATTTTAGGGGTAAGTTTTGTTTTTAGTTTATTCAAAAACTATCAAAATTTACAAAATATATATATATATATATATATATATATTTTCTTTTAATTTAGATTTAACAAATAAGCTAGTATTCTAAACATTTTCTTTCTTAATTACATTTTAGTTCCAGTTATTTAACTTTTCTAATTTTCTTAGTTCAAAATAGTTAGCTAGTATTTTTATCATTATATATATTTTATATTCATATTTAATTTATTTATTTTTCTTCTTTTTCAAAAACAAAGAAAACAAAACTACCCATAAACCCATTACCCTTACCCCGTTCACGATAACCTATTCCCCACTAACCCATTAATCTTCTACATTCCTGCACACACGTGCTACCTACCATAAGAAACAACAACACAACATATATACCTCATCTTCACACATATTATGAGGGACCACTCATAGTAAAAGAAAAAGGAAGACACGCAGAACTAAAAAAATACCAAGACAACACATGCAGAAACAAAAAAATAGAAGCAAAGAAAAAAAAGTGAGGAGAAGATCAAAAAAAAAATCGAGAGAAAAAGTAAGAAGTGAGGAGATAAAGCAAGAGATAACACACGTAAAACCGTACCGCAAGTCAAGTTGGGTCCTAGTTCGAGTTTTCAGTAACGGCGTCCTTGTTATTATTGTCGCTTAGTTCGTCGCACAGGTTCTTGTTCGGTTCCTTTTAGTTATTTTTTTATATATATTGTGAATCAAAGCATGTTATGGTGTTCAATTTCTCCTGTTCGTTAACTCGTCTAACAAAAATATGTGAAGTTTTTCTTTGCTTTACGTCTTAATCCGTAAGTCCAATTCTTGTATGTTTGGTTAAACTCGTAGTCCAGATTTGATACTGTTTATTTGTTGGGTAATTTTTAGATTTATTCTCATTTCTGAGAAGAATGCCAACAATGAAGGTTCTAAATATGTATGTAGACGATAAAATTCGCGTCGAGAAAATAATAATCAAGAACGAAAAATATCGCAACAATCGTAGTATTTGATGTTTGAATATGAGTGTTACAATCTCTATGTATCCTCTGATTCATCTTTTCGAATATAAATTCAAGGGCTCTTGAACTTGATCATGAATTTGGTCGAACTTGATGGATTTGATCTTGACTTGTTACTTCAATTCAAGGGCTTTTGAGCTTGATCTTGAACCTTGTGGTCTTGATCTTTATTTGTTGATTTGATGATCTTGAACTTCACTTGTTTTTGAACTTGAAGATCTTGATCTTGAATTTTTGAACTTGTAGTTTGTAGAGAAATCTGCGGCGTTTGATCCATGAGCTCTCTCTAGCTTCTTATTAGAATTCTGTTTTTTTTTTATAAATTATGAAGACCCCTATTTATAGTTGTGAAATAAAGGAGTTATGATAAGAATAAATTTTCCTCCGGCTAATCAGATTTAAGTGACATGACAAATGGGCTTTAGTGAAGTGGGCTTGTCATCTTGACACATGGCATGATCCTATTGACTTATTTATTTTACTTGGCATGACACCTCACTTGACACGAGGCGCTAAAACTCTAGGATGATATGATATTGGGCTAAGCAAAGTGGGATCACCATTTGTAGCCCAAATCAATGGACTAGCTCAATAAAATTGGATTTTAATTAAATCCATATTTATTGGATTTAAATAATTGATCCAATTATATTAATCCATAATATTTATTTGGATTAATATATCTTGAATATTATATAATCTAAATTATTTATAAATTTATATTTAATAAATTTTAAATGATTACAAATGCCCCCTACTTCAAGTCTTGTTGAAGTATTTTATCTTTTGAAGATTAGGCTTGAAGTATTAACTGCACGGTAGTTATATGTCATGTATTTTAAAGTGCACCATAAATATATTAATTAATGCACTACACCAAAATAATTGGAGCAATCATAATTGAAGCAGATAATTAGCATAATTGGAGGCAACCGTAACTTACTCCTTGAGTTATATCACGTGGCCAACTCCCACTTTCCATTGGTTTTGACCAATTGGAATAGGGAAAACAACCTATGTGTTTGTTTCCAAGTAAAACAAAGAAAGGGTGGTTTCTGTTCAATTTTAATTCTTGCCGCCTCTGTATTAGTTGAAAAATAATTACAGTTATCCTTGGACAAGAATTTCTTCATGCTATTTAGCATCTACAAATAGATGCTCCTCTTTTTGTTTCATTGTCAATACCAGCTGTTTGGAGCATTCTCTCCTTTTTCCGCTGACCCCTTGGAGCGCTAGCACTTAAGGTACGTGGTTATATATATTTGTTTTTTTTCTTTTTTTTTCATTCTTTTGTTCATACACCAATGGAAGAAACATTTGTGTTTTGTGGAGGCTATACAATGGAGATTTTATCATAACACAATAATTTGGTCTTGAGGTGTGAAGGGATGTGTTTAACGTCCCCGCTTTGAGATCACAAATTTGATGCTTTATGAGATCCCGAGTACTTGACCATAAGGTGTGAAGGGATGGATATGCATCCCCATTTTGGGGAAGGTAATTTTATGGTATTCTTATGGTGAAAAGGAATGGATACACATTTCCGCCCTAAGAAAGGTAATTTAAAGGTATTCTTACGGCGCAAAGGAATGTATACACATTTCTGCCCGAAGAAAGGTAATTTTATGATATTATGAAGGCACAAAGGGATGGATACTCATTTCCGCCCTAAGAAAGGTAATTTTATGGTATTCTGAAGGCGCAAAGGGATGGATACACATCCCCGCCCTAAGAAAGGTAATTTTATGATATCTTGAAGGTGTAAAGGGATGGGTACACACCCCCGCCTTAAGAATAACAAAGGGCTCACTTGACATGATTTTTTTTGTATACCTAAGTTTTGTCACTAATGGTCTCTTTTATTCCTTGCAGTTTGAAGAGATGACGATTTTCTGACAATACATCTCTCCCTCTACCAAAACTTAGGCATCTTGTAGTTGTAACTGAGGAAGGGTAGATCACACTAGGTTCTTGACTCACACTCCACTAGTCGGTCGATATGCGAGTTCGTAGCCTTTTTTGAAAAAACCATTTTGTATGGCGAGTTGGACTTCGATGCAAACCCATAGTTCTAATAAGCTGCTCAGGTTGTGGTCCCTTCAAGAACCAGATCATCATCATGCTAATATTGCAACTTCTCTTCCAAATTTAGGTCATCGCATAATCCAAGGTGAGATACGCTGGGGAGATACAATGATAGTTGAGGGAGAGTATCATCTTATTCCAGGGTACTGGGAGTGGACCAAAGATATACTTGGTAAAAACTAAGAAGTCTTGGGTATGGCACAAATTTATGATGCCGTTTATGCATCTCTTTTCACTTATGATCATAATTTAGATATTTTACAAGCATTCTGTAAAGCTTGGTGTCCCAAAACAAACATAATTCTTACCTCTGCTAGGGAATTATCTATTTCTCTCTGGGATTTACATACTTTCGGAGGCTTGCCAATTTTGGGTTCTCTTTATGAAGAAATGGTGCTTGAGGCTAGAGAACTTACGGGATTAGATGAAAAGAAGGTAAAATACATTCCTCGGACTTGTGAATATCTGTTTGCAGCCTTTCATCATCTTTGGGGTACTAATCAAGAAGTATCTTTTAGTAAGTGGATAAAATTTTGGAGCAAAAAACCCTTAAGGTATGGACCTGCTCCGCCGAGGTAGCAGAAGAAGTCTGCTCATCATGAATTGACACATAATCCTAGTGGGATTTTACCTGAAACAGCAAGATGGTCACGTGCCGAAGAAGGGGTATTTGCTGAGCTTGAGGTGAAATCTGACAAAACAGATGACACATATCTAGCAACTTTCTTATCTTGTTGGTTGTGCACTTTTGTTCTCCCCAATAGGGAAGGTGACTTCATTCATCCGGAGACTTTCAAGATGGCGAGTGGGAGGAAGGTCAATCTTGCTATTTTGGTATTAGCCAATATCTATAATGGTTTGAACAAGATCTCGACTTTATCACAACCTAGTCAAATTAAAGTCTTCTTTTCCATCCACTATGTTTATGGTTGGCTTGTTCATTATGTTACAACCCGTATTTTTGTACATTTGGACATTTGGGATAATTGTAACAAGTGAAGGATAATGGTACGTTTTGGTCTTGTTTGATACATAAGTTGGTTATGGAATTTTGGAGATGGAATTATTGAAAAAAAAAAGAATAAGGAAAAAAAAAAATATATATATATATAAGTTGGAAGTTCACAAAATGTAGTTTATGAAAACATATGGGCCAAGGGATTGGGCTTTGAAAGAAATCAAATAATAAGAGAGGCCCAACACAAGGAAAGGGCCCAAGTCTTGGAACTTAGCCCATTAATTAAGTGGCTTATATATATATATATATGTTGATGACTTTTAAGTCATATTTATCCATTAAGTTTTCTTTATCAACAAGAGGATTCAAGAGAGTTCTAGAGAGAAAGGAAGAGAAGAAACTTGAAGCTAGAGAAAGAATAGGTTCGGCCAAGGAAAAAAAAAAGGTAAGTCTCCGATTTTGCTTCGTGAATTAATTATCTAGGGTGTACCAAGGTGTTATGAAGGTATTGGTAATGAAATTTTATGGTTTGGAGCAGCCCAAAACGTCACCGAACAGCCCCAAAGTTTTAGCCGCGCTAGGAGAGCTTCCGAGGCAAGTTTTGGAGAGTTTCGGTAAAGGTAAGGTCTCTCCTTTAAAATTGGAGTTTATGATGTTGTTATGAGGTGTATTACGTGTCCTAAATATGGCTGGAAGCAGAGAAAATGTATAAGGGGGCATGATGTTGGAAACTACTAAATTAAAGTCGTAGTGGCTAAATCGAAGTCGCGTAGTGTTGTCGTTGTGGTGCTGCGGGTGCAGCTGGTTGGATTGTATGTTGCAGGCATTTAAAGTGTTTTAAAAAGGGTGTTGTTGCTGCTGGTTGCAGCCACACGACCCCCCGTTTGGTATGGTTAAAGATTTTACGAAATAAAGGTTAAAAACTCTATTTTGGTATCGTAGTTTTATGCTAGTTGTTTGGAGCTTGTGTTGTGTAAAGTTGAGGTGATTGGATTGTATATATACTGCTGGTTGTTGTTTTTGATATGATTGTTGAAATGGTGGCCGAGTTGAGATCTCGGGGATAGTGTATTTATAGGGGAGATGCTGCCGAAATTTCGGCAGATTAGAAGTTAATTTGTTTGAAGGATTAAGATGAGCATATGGTGATGAATATAATGACTATGTCAACTCTCTTGAATGTAGACTAACAAGTTGGAAGAATAAGAAAAGCTAGTAAGGCGCGGTACAGGTATGTAAAGCTAATCGTTCCTTCTTTTGGCATGTCTTTGGTATAAGTATGTAAGGCTTACCCTTCTTTTTCAAGGCATGATTCCGATGTTATGGTTTCATAAGTGCTTCCATATATTCTTTGTTTTCAAAAGCTAGGTGTCAATGGTCCCAAGGAAATGACTATTTTTTTCCTATAACCCGTCAATGTTTTCCAAAATGTCTATGATTTTCCAAAACAACGGTTTACAATATTACAAGCTTTTATGGCAATGACGATGGATATGTTTTACAACGACATTGATGATGTCGAGGATGAGAATATGTCTATGATGGATATGATAAGAACGGCTTCATGTATGTAATGTTTACTCTTCTTTCTCTTGGCATGTTTTGACACAAGTATCTACACTTTCTTTTGGCATGATTTTTATGAAACAAGTATATGTCCTTTTGTACAATTTCAAGGAAGTCCTATTCATAGAGCCACTAGGATGACCAATTTTTTTTTGAGTTTCCAAAGGATATTTTCTCGTGCCTAGATACACGTATATGATTTCAATATTTTTATTTTGATATAATTCATGAAATTTTTTAAAAGGTACTTGACATGACTCTTATCTTGATTTTGAATCATAGCTCATTCCGATTTTTCTACGAGTCTTGAAAATTGGTCCTATGTGGATATGTATACGATTTGACGTCTTATGAGATTGTGACCTTATTCTACGTTCTCTTAATATTATCTTTCGTTGATAGTCTCATCCTATAATAATTGTTCCTTCAAGGTGAGACAAAGCGACCGTGATTAATTCATAATATAATCGGAGGTTACCGACCTTCCGTCACTCCGATAGATACATGACTTTCGTTGAGCTCTCCTGCATGCTGTCTATATGTATATGTATATGTATATGTGGGATATGGGGAGGTGTATATGTGGCGCTATAGACGCATTCCCACCTGATCAGTTGGAGTAATTTTCATCCTGGACGCGGGATGCCCGGACGCGGGAAATATGTGGGCACGCCGACGTTGTTCGGTGATATGACTTCTATTTTCTATGCATATGAAAAAGATATGTTTTATATGATAAGACAAGCATGCATGGCATCTGGCCTAAAAGGGCACTCATATGTACAGGTTACTCTCTTATCTCACTAAATATCTATGATTCTACGATATGATTGTTCATACCTTATGTTCTTTATTATGCTGATTTTCATGCCTTACATACTCAGTACATTACTCGTACTGACCCCCTTTTCTTTGGGGGCTGCGTTTCATGCCACGCAGGTACACACAGACAAGTAGAAGTTACTATAGAAGATGTTCCAGCGGGGTTAGCAACTCCACTTGTTCCTGGAGTGCTGCCGAGTCAGAGTATATGTGCTATGATGTTTCATTCGAAGTTAGAGACTTTGCAGACAGAGTTGTGGGTATAGAGTGTCATCTTTGTAAGCGGCGTCACCAGCCGATATGTTATTATGTAGTATGTCATGAGTTTATGAGATGATGGATTTTGGATAGCAAGATTCGGAAAGCGTAGCTATGTTTTTCATTTCTTTTTGATGCAAAATTCTAAAGAGATTGAGAATGTAATATGAATTAGCGGGTTCGCTCGGCTCCGAGCACGGGGTTGGGTGCCCATCACACCCTGTTGAGATCGGGGTGTGACAAAGTGGTATTAGAGCAGGTCGGTCAAAGGGTTGTCTGCAAAGTCGTGTCTAGTAGAGTCTTGTTTATGGGTGTGAAGCCGGCCACATTTATAAACAGGAGTCTATAGGACATTCAGGATATTATCTTCTTTTATTATCTTAGATCGTGCGATAGAGCTGTCTATCAGGATAATCTCTTCCTAACGGACTGCGAGATATACGGTCAGACCTCTACGGGAAGCTTGTTTCTGACCTTTTTTCTTGCAGGTGGGTATAGGCTGTGGTGGGAGATGAAGAGACCAGCTCTAGACAGTATAGGGGGTGCGAAGAAGGTCCCTAGGGTACACATGGGACCTCAGGCTCCAGGACCAAGCAGGCAGAGCCCCAGTTATTCGATTGAGATGGATCCCTCTGAAGACCCTGATTATGTTATAGAGACCGATCCTTCAGAAGGCTCAACGACAGGTTCCCAAGAGCATCTGATGACCAGGAAAGTGGTTCTAGAAGCCACGCCAGCTGCTCTTATGACCAAACACTATGTCAGGCCAGCTCCTACGGTAAGTGTTACGATATATTCGAGCCCTCTATCTTGGTCGTCAGTGAACCAAGAATTTCCTGGCTATCAATATATTTTGGATTCAAGCGAAGACGACGACGAGGGACAGACAAGCAAATGGCATCCAGATAGTGATGGGGAACATACTTCACCTCCTAGGTCACCGGGTCGAGATAGAGACTGATCGATCATAGGTATAGGGGAGTGATAAGTATAGTTTTTGCTGGCTATATGGGGCAAGTTGTCATTTTTGTTTCGGCCTAATGTAGGAAGCCTTGTGCGGCTGGGATATGATATGTTATAAATGTATGTATATATTAGCCCTGTGAGGCATTGCGAATGTGATATGATATGATATGGATATATATATATTGGACTTGCATGGCATTGTTAGTATTTCCTGAGTGCAGGTTTGAGATAGTAAGGAATATAGAGGAAACTCTGTCGGAATTTTCTAGAAAGAAAAAGGGAATAGATAGCTCCGAACGGAAGGAGTAGTATGAAAGGCGAGAAGATAAGACCATTATTAAAATAGAATTGTCATGAGATTGAGAAGAATTGGAAGTTAACCTCAGGTACCCGACAAGGATAAAAGCTTATGAGATATAAAGGAGTATTGTGGATATGTGATTCCGACGTGAAAAGTATAAAGACCCCTCAAGGATGAGGGACGTAGCTCTGCAAAATCATTGACGCGTTGCGAGCCTATTTAGTGGAACACGTGGTATCCACTAGAATGAAGATAGTGTTATAACAGAGCTAGAAACACGGGTCACTGGAGTACAAGTACTTTCGAATGGAGAAGTTAAAATGAGTATGAGCGCTAACTAATCACTAGTGGGGAAGAAAGGAATTTTCCCTATAGTCTCTGTAAGATTTTGAAGAAGGTTTTATTTAACATTCGAGGACGAATGTTCTAAAGGGGGGGGAGAATGTTACAACCCGTATTTTTGTACATTTGGACATTTGGGATAATTGTAACAAGTGAAGGATAATGGTACGTTTTGGTCTTATTTGATACATAAGTTGGTTATGGAATTTTGGAGATGGAAATATTGAAAAAAAAAGAATAAGGAAAAAATATATATATATATATATATAAGTTGGAAGTTCACAAAATGTAGTTTATGAAAACATATGGGCCAAGGGATTGGGCTTTGAAAGAAATCAAATAATAAGAGAGGCCCAACACAAGGAAAGGACCCAAGTCTTGGAACTTAGCCCATTAATTAAGTGGCTTATATATATATATATGTTGATGACTTTTAAGTCATATTTATCCATTAAGTTTTCTTTATCAACAAGAGGATTCAAGAGAGTTCTAGAGAGAAAGGAAGAGAAGAAACTTGAAGCTAGAGAAAGAATAGGTTCGGCCAAGGGAAAAAAAAAGGTAAGTCTCCGATTTTGCTTCGTGAATTAATTATCTAGGGTGTACCAAGGTGTTATGAAGGTATTGGTAATGAAATTTTATGGTTTGGAGCAGCCCAAAACGTCACCGAACAGCCCCAAAGTTTTAGCCGCGCTAGGAGAGCTTCCGAGGCAAGTTTTGGAGAGTTTCGGTAAAGGTAAGGTCTCTCCTTTAAAATTGGAGTTTATGATGTTGTTATGAGGTGTATTACGTTTCCTAAATATGGATGGAAGCAGAGAAAATGTATAAGGGGGCATGATGTTGGAAACTACTAAATTAAAGTCGTAGTGGCTAAATCGAAGTCGCGTAGTGTTGTCGTTGTGGTGCTGCGGGTGCAGCTGGTTGGATTGTATGTTGCAGGCATTTAAAGTGTTTTAAAAAGGGTGTTGTTGCTGCTGGTTGCAGCCACACGACCCCCCGTTTGGTATGGTTAAAGATTTTACGAAATAAAGGTTAAAAACTCTATTTTGGTATCGTAGTTTTATGCTAGTTGTTTGGAGCTTGTGTTGTGTAAAGTTGAGGTGATTGGATTGTATATATACTGCTGGTTGTTGTTGTTGATATGATTGTTGAAATGGTGGCCGAGTTGAGATCTCGGGGATGGTGTATTTATAGGGGAGATGCTGCCGAAATTTCGGCAGATTAGAAGTTAATTTGTTTGAAGGATTAAGATGAGTATATGGTGATGAATATAATGACTATGTCAACTCTCTTGAATGTAGACTAACAAGTTGGAAGAATAAGAAAATCTAGTAAGGCGCGGTACAGGTATGTAAAGCTAATCGTTCCTTCTTTTGGCATGTCTTTGGTATAAGTATGTAAGGCTTACCCTTCTTTTTCAAGGCATGATTCCGATGTTATGGTTTCATAAGTGCTTCCATATATTCTTTGTTTTCAAAAGCTAGGTGTCAATGGTCCCAAGGAAATGACTATTTTTTTCCTATAACCCGTCAATGTTTTCTAAAATGTCTATGATTTTCCAAAACAACGGTTTACAATATTACAAGCTTTTATGGCAATGACGATGGATATGTTTTACAACGACATTGATGATGTCGAGGATGAGAATATGTCTATGATGGATATGATAAGAACGGCTTCATGTATGTAATGTTTACTCTTCTTTCTCTTGGCATGTTTTGACACAAGTATCTACACTTTCTTTTGGCATGATTTTTATGAAACAAGTATATGTCCTTTTGTACAATTTCAAGGAAGTCCTATTCATAGAGCCACTAGGATGACCAATTTTTTTTTGAGTTTCCAAAGGATATTTTCTCGTGCCTAGATACACGTATATGATTTCAATATTTTTATTTTGATATAATTCATGAAAATATTTAAAAGGTACTTGACATGACTCTTATCTTGATTTTGAATCATAGCTCATTCCGATTTTTCTACGAGTCTTGAAAATTGGTCCTATGTGGATATGTATACGATTTGACGTCTTATGAGATTGTGACCTTATTCTACGTTCTCTTAATATTATCTTTCGTTGATAGTCTCATCCTATAATAATTGTTCCTTCAAGGTGAGACAAAGCGACCGTGATTAATTCATAATATAATCGGAGGTTACCGACCTTCCGTCACTCCGATAGATACATGACTTTCGTTGAGCTCTCCTGCATGCTGTCTATATGTATATGTATATGTATATGTGGGATATGGGGAGGTGTATATGTGGCGCTATAGACGCATTCCCACCTGATCAGTTGGAGTAATTTTCATCCTGGACGCGGGATGCCCGGACGCGGGAAATATGTGGGCACGCCGACGTTGTTCGGTGATATGACTTCTATTTTCTATGCATATGAAAAAGATATGTTTTATATGATAAGACAAGCATGCATGGCATCTGGCCTAAAAGGGCACTCATATGTACAGGTTACTCTCTTATCTCACTAAATGTCTATGATTCTACGATATGATTGTTCATACCTTATGTTCTTTATTATGCTGATTTTCATGCCTTACATACTCAGTACATTACTCGTACTGACCCCCTTTTCTTTGGGGGCTGCGTTTCATGCCACGCAGGTACACACAGACAAGTAGAAGTTACTATAGAAGATGTTCCAGCGGGGTTAGCAACTCCACTTGTTCCTGGAGTGCTGCCGAGTCAGAGTATATGTGCTATGATGTTTCATTCGAAGTTAGAGACTTTGCAGACAGAGTTGTGGGTATAGAGTGTCATCTTTGTAAGCGGCGTCACCAGCCGATATGTTATTATGTAGTATGTCATGAGTTTATGAGATGATGGATTTTGGATAGCAAGATTCGGAAAGCGTAGCTATGTTTTTCATTTCTTTTTGATGCAAAATTCTAAAGAGATTGAGAATGTAATATGAATTAGCGGGTTCGCTCGGCTCCGAGCACGGGGTTGGGTGCCCATCACACCCTGTTGAGATCGGGGTGTGACACATTATTTCAAGACTCATTACGCATTTGCCACTGGGCCCTTTGTTACCACAATGGTAGTATATTCTAGAAAGGGTGGCGCGAAGTATTTTGATAGAAATGATGCAAGAAAATGCATTCATGGTGGATAGGGCATGGCTTGGACATCCACCATGCTGGATAAAATGTACCCTTACTTTTATGTAGATAATGATCACGCACCAACGTTAGAGTCAAGCTATTTCATGAGTATCCACTTCAATTATCTTGTTCTTAGATGTAAAAATTCATTTATCATTGAGCCATATAGCTCACATCGCTTTAGTCGTCAATTTGGATTCTACCAAAATATTTCAGGCATCATTAGGAATGACATTTGCAGTGCCTCTTTGGAAAAGATACTCATGTTTTGGAGGATTTGTACTATGAGTTATTCTTCATCACGAGCAACTTTTCCTTCAATCACGCCTAATACGGGAAAGTCCTTTGGATCTGACTATGAGACTTAGTAAAAGAAAACTCATGGGAGTTTCCTTAATAATCATTTGCAGACTTTAGTGAATGTTGCTGGGCTAACTCCTGTCGTACATCTAGAGGGTTCTGACGAAGTACATATGAACAAAGTCCTTAATGCTGGTTTGCCTATTTCTTTGAATGCCACATTGCCCCAACAACATAGAACAGAAATATCTCAATCGTCTTCAAGGGTGTTGAAAGAGAGGACACTTGCTCAGGTTGCTCATATCTCAAAAAGGGTGATTCAAGATGAGAGTAAAAATAGCAGCAGAGATCGTTGTTTGAAGAGAATAAGAGCAAGCCTAAGCAATTTGAAGGATGTTAATATACCTGTGGGGCTGTGGTTTAACTACATAATGATACGAATAACCCTTCAAGGACCATAACAGTCCCTATTGAAGAGGTATATTAAGAACTTCACTTTACCGATTATATCCTAACACTTTTTTTACTTGATTATTTATCTCTTTCCTTTTCTAATGCAGGAGAATAACATTGCGGCATTGCAACGAGGAAAGGCACAAGATAATGGTAAATCTATATATGCTCCGAATTTGATGAAACCACCTTTCATGGCTAAAATGGGTGAAGGGCTACTTTCTATTTCTCGTGATGAGGTCAAAACAACTTTGAAGTCTGATGTATGCAAGCATCCATCAGTTGCTGTATCTATATTTAATGGAAAGAAGATCATCTTAGATGCTCAAAAGAATTTTGTCTCCACTCTTTGGGCCATCATTCGAGGCAAACTTTCTAAAAGTGATGTAGATTCTGTTTCTTCTCTTAAAGATGAAGTCCAAGTAATTATCAAGGAGATGGACTGCAAGGACATGGATATCTCACATTTGAGAAGGTTATTGAACTCCTCTTTGAGTTTGCCACTTCGTATGACCCAACACGATTAACCCTTCATGATACGGATGTGGAAACTGTGAAAAATGAGTTGTTTTTAACAGCGGGAGAATGCCTTTCAAATGCTATGCTTGAAGAGCATGGAAAAGTTAAAGTGGTGTCCTCCCTTCGTCAATCACTAGGTAATATGAAAAAGGAGATAAAGAATTATGTAGAAAGACATATGATTTAGAAGTCCTTGTAGCAGTTGCTTAGGATGCAGTCGAAGGAGCCAAGCTAACCACCTCACTGGAAGTCAAGGAATTCAAGTATGCTTTGATACAGACTTGTCAAATGATTTGGGACAAAATAAGGAGCGTCTAGAAGCTATGCGTCGAGAATCGATCAATTACAAATTATGCCTAGATTAGATTTTTTTTTCTTTATCTTCTTTTTTCTTTATTTACTTTAAAGTTTGTTTGATATGTTTAGACGATTTTATGGTAACAAAGTTCCTATTCTTTTTTTGTTTTGCCCTACACCATGCATTTTATAGCTCTTTCATTTGCACTCTTCAATTCTGAATTTGCTTTTTTATTTTCTAATAATCCAAACGCCATCCACATTTTGCATGCCAATAATAATAAGAATAATGGACTTTCTTCTTTTCTTTAAGTTTGTGCATTCAATTTTGACTTGTAAATATTATGGACTTTATTGCTTCAACCTATAGAATTAATAGATATTTAAGGACTTTAACTCATAAACCTGATTGATTTGAGGACTAACTTGAAGACTTGAATAATTTGAGGACTTTAATATGTAAAACTTTGGCTGATTTGAGAACTAACTTGAAGACTTGAAGAATTTGAGGACTTTAATTTGTAAATTTTTTTGTTGATTTGGGACCTCAACTTCAAGACATACAGAATTTGAGGATTTTAATTTGTAAAACTTTGGTTGATTTGGGACCTCAACTTTAAGACATGCAGGATATGAGTGCTTCGACTTCTATCGGAGAAACTCATATTTCATAGGGGTTTGCCCCCATCGAATCACCACTATTTGGTACAAGTATAGAGTTTGATGAGAGTTTATATAACTTTAATATTCATGTGATAGATCAAGCGAGAACATGTAGGTTTTTGACACTCATGCAACTGAACTCAGAATATAATTCTAAGTGCCTATGTACCTCAGTAAAGAGGATCAAGTGACAATGTAGTTCTGGAGGAGTGATTTTTTATTTTTGTGTCCTAACTTTTGCCTAGGACGCCTCTTTTGAGATTTTCAACTTAGCAGACTTTTTTTTTGGGCCGTAAGTTTATACTCTTGCTCCAAGAGTAACATGCAGTTTATACTCGTACCTTATGGAGTGTCATCTCTCTTCAAGGGTAGTATCTTTTCAAGAATTTTGCATTAATAGGGCCGATCCTCATACATCAACATCGACAAGCTTGTAAGTACTATTTGTATATGCTTCTTGTACGAAATATGGTCCATCCCATTTTGAGGTGAATTTTCCCCAGACTTATGTGAAGTGATAATGGGTCTTCTTACTGCAAGGAGTTGATCTCCAACTTGGAAGCACCTCAACGAACCTTCTTGTTGAAAGCACGAGATAGATGGGCTTGATAACATTCAAGATTTTGTTGAGCTTCTAGCCTCTTTTTATCAAGTGCTTCTAACTCGACAAGACATAGTCGAGCATTTTCTTCCTTAGTGAGCCCTTCTTGGATAGCAAGTCTTAAGGAAGGTATTTGATGTTCAAGTAGTAGGACAACTTCAACTCTAAAAGTAAGGGAATATAGGGTTGCTTGAGTCGGTATGCGGTATGTCGTCCAAGCCATACCATTAACTTTCTGAGCATAAGGATGATAAGGACGTAGTTCAGGTTTCTTGACTTCACAGCCCCCCAAAATTTGATTGATTACTAATTGAGAGTCACCAAAGACTTGTAACTGCAATTGTTTCATGTCGACGGCCATTTCGAGTCTAAGTATTAATGCTTGATATTCATCGACATTGTTGGAGTAACATTATTTCAAAGTGAAGAAGAATGGTAGAACCTCTTCTTGTGAAGTGAAAAATACCATACCAGCACCAGCTCCATCGCAATGTACAGCTCCATCAAAGTACATCTTCCAAGGAGATAGAACTTCAATAACCATCGCATCTTCATCAGGAAGCTCATCGATTAAGTCCCAATAGTTTGTTGTTGGATGGTCTGCCAAAAAATCTACAATGCTTGCCCTTCACAACCTTTTAAGGGATATACACGATCTCAAACTGTTGGAACTAGAGGTACCACCCTGCTAGTCGGTCACTAAGGAATGGTTTTGACATAACAAATTTGATGGGATTTTCTCTGGACAAAAGGTGAACAATATGAACTTGAAAGTAATGCTTCATCTTTTGGATTGAGAAGACTAGTGCTAAGCACAACTTTTCGATTGACAAATAATTCAGCTCATTTGATGTCATCATTCTGCTTAAGTAATAAAGAGAGTTTTCCTTGACTTCACTATTTTTTTGAGCTAATAGGGCTCCTACAAACATTTCTTGTGCCGCAATGTAGAGTATCAATGGCTTTCCAAGTATAAGGGAGGCTAGAACTGGAGGTTTCACCAGATATGCTTTGATACTTTCAAAGGCATTGCTACATGTTTGGTACCACTTGAAAGGAGCACCCTTATTCATGAGATGGCTAAATGGTTGGCATCTTCCAGCTAGATTCGAGATGAACCTTCTCAAGTAGGCTAACTTTCCTTGAAGACTTTTTAGCTCATGAATATTTTGAGGCTCGAGCATCTTCAAGATAACATCAAATTTAGCTTGATCAATCTCAATCCCTCGATGTCATACAATAAAGCTAAAAAACTTGCCAAAAGCAACTCCCAAGGCACATTTCAATGGATTCATTCTTAAGTATTAAGTATTTCAAATGGTCGCTCCTCTTTCTTGACTTTACCACCAAATCATCAACATAACATTCAACATTTTTGTGGACCAAGTCATCAAATATATTTTGCATAGCCCTATGATATGTGGTGCTAATATTCTTTAAACCAAAAGGCATCACCTTGTAGCAATAAATACCTTTAGGCGTGCAAAATACGGTGAGTTCTTCATCTTTTGGTGCCATATGGATTTGGTTGTAGTCGGATGAACCATCCATGAAAGACATCACCTCGTATCTAGTTGTAGTATCAATTATCAGCTCTGGAATGGGAAGCGAAAACTCATCCTTAGGGAATGCATTATTAAGGTCTATAAAGTCAACACAAACTCGAATTTGGCCTTTCTTCTTCCTTAAAGGAACAATACTTGAAATCCATATAAGGTATTTGACTTCACGAATAAAGCTTGCTACAATGAGTTTGTTAACTTCATTTTCGATCAATGGAACCAAGTCTGGCCTAAACCGTCTTTGAGCTTGCTTAACAAGGCGAGCACTATTATTAACTGCCAATTGATGGACTACTACTTTAGGATTCAAGCCAAGCATTTCTGTATAAGTCCAAGCAAAGACATCCCTATATTCTCTAAGTATATCCATATAAGCAATTTTTTCATCAGCTTCCAAAAAGGTACTCAGGTAAGTTGGCCTCAGATCTTCATCAGTGCTAAGGTTAACTTCCTTTAAGGGATCTACTATGGTATTCACTTCATCTTCTAATTCTTCGGAGCATCTATAACATCTTCCTCTTCTTGAGGATCATTGTCTTTGACAGCTATGTGATAGCACTAGACAATATCTCCCATCTCTTCATCAATTTTTATTTGAGGCAAGATGTCTGCTCACTCTGGGTTGTAACCTGATATGATGAGCCTACACTTTTTTCATCTTCCTTGCGCTCCTTAGTGTAATCCACAGTGTGAGTCTTCGCCTTCAACATTTCTTTACATGAGACCATAAGTCTCACTTGTCTCCTCATTCTAGAAGGAATTAAACTTTTGAAATCCTTTTGGATCATAGGTGAAGCATGCGTTGTCACCCTCAGGTACCTTTTTTGGTGCTCGTTATTCTTTTTCTTCAACAAACCTAACCTGTCAAACACAGAAGTTCTTGTGGTTGATTTCCCTAGTCCATCAAAGACGGAAGGCCTTTGGTTTGAAGTGACAGACTCATCTTCTATAGTGATATAGTTATTGCTTGCCCTTCTTATAGAGATACGAATTGGCGGTGGTTGGCTATAGCCTAAGCCTTCATGTGCTTGCCTGGTTGTATCTTCTGATGGGAGTTTCCCTAACCTTAACATCTCATTAGGGTATTATCCGTCCTTTATGAATAACTTGTAAGCATTTGGGTCAAAGCCTTCTCGTGTACGTCTTGTAGGAAGTACCACATCATGCGATGGATTTTGGGCAGTTGACTGCCCTGGTAGCTTTGAAGATAGGTTTATTGCATCAATCTATTTGATAGGAAGGGTTATTCCTTTAAGTATATTTCCTTGGGTGTAAGATGATTGATCTTCTACTTTCTTCACCTTTGAAGCTTAGCGGAGTATAGAAGCCAACTTCATTTTTGAGGATATGATCTTCCCTTTATTCAGAATGAAACAAGGCTCCTTAATATAAACCTTGACTTTCCCAACAGTTACATAAACTCTTTTACCTGCAAGCCTATCAAACTTGGTCGATTTGACGTCGTCGAGTTTTGCTTCATTCACGAGGTAACTCTTCAGATAGAATTTTGCATCGGTAAAATGTGATTTGACTTCAGTGAAAGGATTATCATCAACAACTATTTTCCTTTCAATTCCATCATCAAGGTACTTCAAACATTAATAGTAAAAAGAAGAGACAATTTTGTTCTCATGTACCCAAGGCCTGCCAAGCAATATGTTATATGAAATCTTTGCTTCGATCACATGCATCCATGCGCTTGATCGCAAAAATTCCATATGGATTTCTAACTTGATTGAGCCTATGAACCTCTGACCTCCTTGATTGAATCCTTGTATCAACAAACGACTTTCACTAAGTTCTTCGGTTATGATGCCAAGTTCCTTCAAAGTATGGATGGGCAGAATGTTAACTCCAGATCCTTCAACTATCATGATTCTGTTTATTTTCTTCTCTAGCACATTACCCACCATATACAAAGGACGATTATGTAGTGTTTCACCAAACAGAAGATCATCATTTCTAAATATGATTTTTGTATCACATGCATGTGCTTTTTAGGAAAAAGGTTCAATGGGATTTTTATAAGGTGAAAGAGCTACCTTTGACAAGATTTCATATGTTGCTTCTTCTTTGTTAGCAGAAGACACCTTTGGTAAGGTTTCACTCACTTCTTCTTTGTTGGCATTGAAACATGAAGCTTTGATTCTGTCTTGAGTAGCCTTTACACAAAACCAACTTGTTAAGAATTCCTCTAGAGTCACAAGACATCGAGATTTCTGGTGGTGATGCACTTTAACCTTTGCCCTCTTCAGATGCTTGAGTGGTTTATGCTTTTTCAGTATCCTCACTATCTTTCTTCTGATTGTTTGTTCGGACAATTCTTTTCAGAAACATTTCTTGTTGCGTCTTCGCCTAGTCATAAGAATCCAACCTTCCTCATCGTCTACATCAACTTGGGATTTGTCTTGCTCCAACGACTCTTCTTCATTCTTTTCAGAGATACATATTTGGATGGGATCAAGTGAGCCGAATATGATAGAGATTTGTTTAGAACTGACCTTATCATCATCAAAGATAATCTTCTTTTCGTTAGCCAATCACATAACTTTATCCTTGAAGATAAAATATTTTTCAAGAGGGTGACTTACAAGTCTATGATACTTGCAATAATTTGGGTTATTATTTTTTCCAGCTTTATCAAGTCGGTTCATCTCTGACAACTCAATGAGATTTAGTTCGAGAAACTCATCAAAAATTTCAGAAATGTCAGAATCTAGGAACGTGTATTCTTTTTCTTGGATCTCCCTCAAGGTTGACTTTCAATTCGGACGCTCTTGGAAAGTCGTCTTTACACTTTGCCTTTTGCTTTCCTTTGTGGTAAATTTCACAGCTGACACATTAATATTCATAGGATCTTTATCATTCCTACGCACAAATTTCGTCCACTTTTTAGGTTCATGTTTGTCCTTTTTCTTTGCGAGGATCATGGACAAATATCACATCTTTTCCTGCAAAAGACATCCTCAACTCCATATCGTGAGTGCGAGTAGCCAAATCTTCAAAAGACTTTGGCTTTATTCCCTGTAAGATGTACAAAAGCTCCCAGTACATTGCTTGGATACACATTTCGATGGCAGAAGCCTCACTAAGTCTATCTTTGCAATTTAGGCTTGTATTTGTCCACGGATTTATGAAGTCTATGACCGGTTTATCCTTTCTTTGATGAGTATTTGTGAGTTCTACTATGCTCACAGTGCGCCTTGTGCTATAGAAACGATTGAGAAACTCATGCTCTATTTGCTCCCAACTATCAATAGAATTGGGCTCAAGATCAGTGTACCAATCAAAGGTATTTTCTTTCAGAGAGCGGATGAACTGCTTCACAAGATAGTCTCCATAGGTCCTAACATTATTGCATGTCTCCACAAAGTGTGCAACATATTGCTTTGGGTTTCCTTTTCCCTCAAACTACTAAAATTTGGGAGGTTGATAACCGACATATATTTTGAAGCTATCAATTCTTGCAGTGTACGGCTTGGCATACATATGGAAAGACATGGTGGAGAATTTATTTTTATCTTTGATGGTTCCTATGATGAACTTCTTCAATTGATCAAGTGGTATCATCCCTTCAGAAGAGACTGATATATCCTTGATAGGCGGTGCCTACTTTCCAAGATCGTCAATCTCTTGAACTTTTATGACCTTTCCAGGTGCATGACTGGCATCTCTATCTAAGAGACCCTCCATCCTATCCATCAACTTATCAATTCGAGACTCTTGATGGTATACATGCTTCGTTAATCATTCAACTAACTTCGTCAGGTTTGCAAGTTGTTCCTTTGTGGATGAAGCGTCAGTTACCATTATTTGCATGATCATTGGGGTTATAGGAGAATAACGTGGATTATCTCATAAGTTGATCTTTAATGGACTCACATTACGCGGTGCATGTGGAGAGGATCTACCATTGAATTATAATTCCTATTTGTGGTAGAGTCTTTTGATCCAGAGCGCTCAAGTAGAGCTAAAGTCTTCTTGATCCTTTCATCAACATTACTTCCTCCTTCTGAAGCATTTGTGGAGGACTTTGATCCTTTTGGAGTTGAGGAACCAAAAACAGGAGTTGATGTGGACGACACTTGGCGTGTTTGTAGTCCCAACATAGTGGCCTTGCCCCTCATGACAGCTCCAAAGCTTCCGAAGGTAATACCAAGGATTCCTTCTGCATCAACAAAGAACTTGGAGTCAGCAATCTTGGAGGATTGATTGGGAGTTGATCTTCTTAGAAGTCATTTTGATATTCTCTGATGCTTGAAAAGTTGAGTGAGAGGTAGAGATTGTCCCACTGGGCGTGTCAGATTTTGTAGATAATAAAATTTACGTCGAGAAAATAATAATCAAGAATGGAAAATATCGCAATAATCGTAGTATTTAATTTTTGAATATGAGTGTTACAATCTCTATATATCCTATGATTCATCTTTTTGAATATAATCTCAGGCTCATGAGCTTGATCTTGAATTTGGTCGAACTTGATGGATTTGATCTTGACTTGTTACTTCAATTGAAGGGCTTTTGGGCTTGATCTTGAACCTTGTGGTCTTGATCTTGATTTGTTGATTTGATGATCTTGAACTTCACTTGTTTTTCAACTTGACAATCTTGATCTTGAACTTGAAGCTTGTAGAGAAATCTGCGGCGTTTGATCCACGAGCTCTCTATGGCTTCTTGTTAGAATTCTGGTGTCTTTTATAAATTATGAAGACCCCTATTTATAGTTGTGGAATAAAGGAGTTGTGATAAGAAAGATTTTCTTTCGGCTAATTAGATTTAAGTGACATGACAAATGAGCTTTAGTGAAGTGAGCTTGTCATTTTGACACATGGCATGATCCTATTGGCTTATTTGTTTGACTTGGCATGACACGTCACTTGACACGGGGCGCCAAAATGAGCCTCTAGGATGATATGATATTGGGCTTAGTAAAGTAGAATCACCAATTGTAGCCCAAATCAATGGACTAGCCCAATAAAATTGGACTTTAATTAAATCCATATTTATTGGATTTAAATAATTGATCCAATTATATTAATTCATAATATTTATTTGGACTAATATATTTTGAATTTAATATAATCTAAATCATTTATAAATTTATATTTAATAAATTTTAAATGATTACAGTGTATTACTTAGTAGTGTGCTTTATCATATAAATTCCCTAGTTGAAAACATCTAAAGCTTAGCAATCCTATTCACTGAATTTCGTAAGAACTAAAACATGTGTTTGGTTTAAACCTCTTTGTTTTAATTTCTTATAGTGTATTGTTGTTCTTGTCAGTTTTTTTTAGTTGCTTAAACATGCTAATATTAAATTTTTGGCTTAAACCTTTCAAAGTTTGCGTTAAACAAATGGCCTTATGTTTACTATATTTAATTTTATTTGTTTACTAAAAGGAAAAGAGAGTTAGATGTTTTTGGAAAATTTAAATAGTTGTTCACGTGAAATTATCATCATGAGTCGTATTTGAATTATTTTTATCTTTAATTTTACGAAATTTTAATGATATGTAGTTAGCAGGAAATGAACGATCCACGTATTATATTTAATACAAGTAATTTGATGGAGTAGCACTAAAAATATATATGATTTTAATTAAATCATTAAATTTGTTAGACGTTAGAGCTTTATTGGTTGATTCATCCATTTTCATATATATCTCATTGATTTAGATAATAAATGCATGTTACCAGTAGTAAAAATAAACTTTTCTAAAAAAGAAATATGAAGTGATGTTGGAAAAGTTTCTTTTATCACATGTGAGATTAACTTGAAAAAGGTAAATAAATAAATAAATAGAAAATAGGATTGCAAATATTTTTTTTTCTCTTTTCTTTCAAGTGTCAAATACAAATTCAAATTATACTAAAATTTTCATGGCTCAATTTTTATAAAAAAAAGAAAAGAAAATTGAATAAATTTTATAGTCGAACGTGTTCTAAAATATTTTGCGATAAACATTTTAATAGGAGCAATGAGTATACTGAGACAAAGTAAGCATTAGCTTGAGACCTTTATTTTGTTGCTCAATGAAATGAATAAATAACTTACTTTTAGTTACCCTCTCATATTAATATTAATATATCCATGTTCTAGTATGTTGGTTCTAATATTTTTACTTTGTTTATTTATTATTATATTTTCACATGTAAATGGTAATACTTGAGATGTTAACGTATTACTTTGGTTAAAGTAAAATTAGTGGGAATAAAAGGAATTATAAAATTGAACGGAAGAGTAGAGAACAATGTTAGTAATCTTAAATTCACAAGAAACGAATCAACTCTCATAGCTCCTTTATAAAAAATAAGTAATTTAATGTCGTCAAAGAATGTACTTGCACATCTTTTTGAGATACCTAATAAGATTCAAGGATGCGGTGACGTACTTTGACCAAATGATTGTAATAATTAGTCTTTTTTTTAAAAACATTAATTAAATTTATAGACAGAGAATATTAGGTGCGATGTATTCAAGAGAAGAAAGTAGTTATGCTTCTAAATTTTGGTATGTCAAAACCGAGAATGTAGTTTTGCATCTGGGTTGAGACCAACAAAATTCAACAATATAAGGTGAGCAAGTCCATAACCTATAAAAAATATATCCAATATAATTTAAGTTTAAGTATAAGTTAATTAAAGCGATCGTGCTAGAACCACAACACACGAGGGATGCCTCATACCTTCCCCTCGGTCAACAGAATTCATTACCCGATCTTCTGTTTTTGCAAACCAAAATAAAGAGTCATTTCTTTTGAGTAGGGATTAAATAAGGTTACTTGGAACACCATAACTCAATTCCAAGTGACGACTCTGAAATGAAATATAAATAAATAAAATAATTCCTAATCAATACCGTCACTTAAATTGAAAAAATCCAAGCTAGAAAAAAGGGGTGTGACACCGATTAATCAATCACGCTTTAAGTGTGCCATAATTAATTATATCCTTCAAGGACTTTTCATTGGAGCATTTATAACTGGATTATAACATAAGGTCAGTAAAAGCGTCTCACAATTGGCTTAAATTATCTTTTCAACGAGGATCATATCAGTGATAATTCATTATGTATAACTTCTAGTTGCTTATCATCTCTCTCTCTAATGTTAGAAAATCTAACATTCATTCCACGTTTTTTAGGGACTCATCTTTGTCCATTGTATAATGATGGAGCAATTGAATCATATACCGCACATTTAATTTAGATGAGAATTATTTGGTTCCTGACCCTGAACCAATTGTGATAGGGGATCCTTATTGGTATGATGCGTATACATCTTGCTATATTTTAAATAACATATCTCATACTAAATTTCTTTTGAAAGTTTTATTATCATAATCAATGGTTTAGCTATAATTAGAGGCATATAATTTTTGCTTAAACCCACTTGAATATAACCAACATCATCAATATAATTTTATAATGTGTTCTTGTTTTAACATTTGAGTAAACAACCTTGCAAAAATCAAATTGCAAGTTGATAACAAAGCACATGTGACCATAACATAGATGCATCTATTAAAATCATATAATAGTAAACGTTCTACCTGGCAGGTGAATGGGCGCATATCCTTTTTATAGATTTCAAAATTTAGGAGATACAATCTCAATCTTAGCTGGTGCACTTATTATTTTATCATGAGATAAACTACACTAGAAAACTCTTGAAGAATTTATTATTTCTTCAATATAGATAACTATATGAATTCTCAATTATTTTCTCATCATATTTGAACCGGGATGGTCAATCGATCATTCCAACTGATGTTTATTTCGAAGTTTACTTTTGCATGTGATTTCATCATCATGCCTATATTCATGTACCACAAACAACATAAAAAATGGGTAATCTTTCACATAAAAAAATTTATAACCCACTTTGATTACAATTTCATAATCGTAAACAAGTTTTTTTTGATAGTAGCACATTAGCTCACCTAATCTCACAATTAATTTTGAATCCATGTGATGAATATCTTCTTCAAGTAGAGATTTATATCATCATTGTAATGGTCAAATCATTACAAAAAAAACTTATTTCTTGATTTACTTTTGCCATTAATATATATATATATATATATATATATATATATGTGTGTGTGTGTGTGTGTGTGTGTGTGTGTGTGTGTGTGTGTGTGTGTGTGTGTGTGTTTAGCGTACAAAGGTATATATAATAACCAATGATAAAATTGTGCGGTCAAGAATTATTTCTTTCTTTTGTACTTTTGGTAGTACATAACATACCACAATATTTGTGATGTACTAAAGGTACTTGACCAATGATAATTTATATCAAAAATTTATTTCTCTCAAACCTCTCATAGAGGTGAATTGTGACATTTATCCAATGAGCATGTCATTATTCATAATTTTCATCATCTCTTGACATATTCACTTTCAAAAATGGTCGAGCATTCATAATGCTTATCACAAGTCACATTCTCTTCAAGAAATGAATATAATCATATGTATGTGCTTCATAATTTTTCATTAGAAATTCATTATCATGCTCTGAAATTTATCATATATTTGTATGACACACTTTAACATCATCTTTTGAAAGTCAAGTGTACCACCACTTTATCTCCCTCTTCCTTGATGGAGGATTTATAAGTTTATAAAATTATTAGGTCGCAACAACCATTTGTCTATTGACCTTTCATACAATTTTGATGACAAATATTACCTTCCCTCTTTGAAGGAACATTTTGAGAACTTATATTGTTCTTTCTTTTATAATCATCACAATGATGACTATTATTATTCTGTACTTTCATGCTCATATTCATATAAAATTATCTTGTCATCCTTCAGACTTTTCATCTATTGCTATCACATTTTCTATTAAGAATGGAGCATATTCAATAGACAAGCTTCATAATTTTTATCAAGAGCATATGAATTTGCTCAATCATCATTATATTGTCAATATATTGCGTTGGAATTTTAATTCAATATTTTATTCATATAAAGCGTTAGGCCAAAATACGGTGAGAGTTGAACCTAACATTATATTATCATATCCTATGTCTTATCTTGTTTGTGCGATGAGACCTGTATCTATCAAAATACCTTCAATCAATGACATAATAGGTCACAGTGCCATAAAACTCACTCTTGAGCGTTTAAACATACTCCTACTTTATAACTTTATACATAATTAAATTAAGTTTCAATAAAAAAAAATATAACTGCATAACTTATCAATCACATACTTTCGAGTTAAAAAAATTTATTGGATGGGATCACATAAATATAATAGTGTGAAAGCAAATTAAAATTTCATATCTTCAAATCATTTCTTTTACTAACAATCAAAAATAATTCAGCTAAATAATATATTTTAATATAATATCAATTCTGGACTGGGTGTTTAATTAGTTAGCTTCTTTTCTTGGATGCACATCTATTTAAAGAAAGTAATATTGAAACACACAAAGTATTATTATTATTATTATCATCATCTTGTTAAATAGTGAAAAGTATAAACCATTTATTAAAATCAACATATTAATAAAAATTTTGTACCAGCCATTATGAACTCAGAATTCTTGATTCTTAATAGTAGTTCATAAATCAAAAGCATGATACACCAAATTTTGTTACCCAATATTTTTTTTTTTACTTCCCACTCTAAAAGCAAATAGTACCCTGTTCTTTTTTAATTATTCTCCCTTTCTCCCGAAAGGACAAACCTTAAGGTCACATACCTTCTTCTCAATGTATAACTAAAAGGCATATAACACTCATTTACAATACAAAATAGGTAGAGAATCTCTACTAAAAATAATTTTTTTTATATTTATTTTTCAAAAACAGTAAAACAATTCACAAAACAATAGATCTTGTTATTTTAAGATTTTCCACAAAAAAAATTACTTTGAAAGATCGTTCCTGACACTTGACCAGATTGATCAAGAACATACCTTACAGAAATACATATTTATGTTCTTTTACCTGCCATGAGAAAGTGGGGTAATACTTCAAGAAAACAATAAACATGTAAAAGAGATAATATAATCAGAATTGCAAACCACAAGAAGTAATTGTAAAATAAAATTGAAATGAGTTACCCAATTTAATTCTATGAACGATCCAATAAATTATCCCTAAGTCCATCACGACCAACACCAGAAATCACGAATAGAAAAAATTGAGATAATCCCTCAGTTGGTTAGAGCATCGTGCTGATAACGTATTATAAAATAATAATAATATATAGATAGCAAAAAAAGAAAGTATAATAAAGGAAGAGAAAGGGAGAGCTTTAGTTATTCATTCTTAAAAACAAAACTCCACCCAATTTAGCTTAATTATTTTTATATACTATCGACAATGTTATCAATTAGAAGTGAATCTAGCTTTTTAAAAAGATGATTCACTATGTAGAATATATAATTAAATACACCAATAAGGTATTTGTATTTGGGGAACTTTGATATCTTGCTTGGCTGGTCCATTAGTTCATCAAGCGAGAAAAAGACGTCTCATTGCAATTTAAGGAAACCTTAATACACATTTCTTCCTAATCACTTTTCATAAAAAACTTTTTAAAGGGAAAATATTATTCAATAATATAGTGGTACTTCATTTTTTACACCTTTTTTTTTGAGAAACTGAGGGAGATCCTGAAGATTCAAAACTCCTTGACGACCTTTTGCTTGTATCTAGAACAAGCAAAAAGTCAGAGCAAATGTAAAATGGACAAAAATATATATTTGTTGTAACAACAATTTTAAAAAATAAAATAAAAAATAAATCGAGTAGGGTTCTCCTTATAAAATTCATGTATCCTCATTTCAATCCAAGGAATCAAAGAAAAGACACAAGAAAGTAAGAGGAATTAACATGATTAAAGACTTAGTATAAATTAATTATAAGTCAGTAAATTGACTTAAAATGCACCCATAAATTTATTCAAAACTCCAAAAAAAATGTAAACAGTAGTTTGAAGGATAGTTTTGTCATTTAATAAGTTTATCCCATGATAAATTATGATGAGATTATTATATCACGCAAGGGGAGGGATAGCATATTCTGATACTAATTATTAATTTCGAAATAAGTTATTACAGACTTGTCAGCCAAATAACAAATTAAGTGGCACCATAATTTAATCTCAAGACTATTTGGTGTTATCCTTCACACCAAATGACCTCTAAAGGTTTTAATGTGTGTATTAGCATGGTTAAAGACATAATTGTCCCTCAAAATATTTTTCATATCTTTTTTCCATATTTATGGATAGTATTTTTATAAATAAATAAAAAAATCAGAAACTATGCAATACATGTTAATTTTAATACACCATATCAAACACTGCATGAGAAATAATTTAGGTAGAATATTTTTGTCACTTTCCGAGAGGGTACCCTAGACGTGACCGGCACTCAAAAATCATTACTGGCTCCCAAGAGAACCACTTGACCAATCATACATCCGTTCATTCAATCAATCAACGGAAGACTTAAAATAAAGAGATAATTAGGTGGACAATCCCAATCAGCAATCTAACTCAATAAAGAAAAACCAAGGGCCAACAAATCGAACTCCAATCTATGTCATTAAATAGTCTGACAAGAACAATTCAAGGAAATAAAATACTCAATCAACTCATCAATATCTAGTCTATGAAGCCTCTATCACTACTATATAATTGGTGCCAATGACAGGTTCATGGCTACCTCAAATCAGGATGAAAAGACTAAACTCAACGCAAGAATAACATAAGTGGTGTCCTCCGAATGTAGGGGAGGACTCACCAATAAGCTGAGTGTGAACAGATCCTCAGCGGTGCGCCTATTGATGATCTCTTAAACCCGTCTCTGCATCATGAAATGATGCAGGTTCAAATGGACGTCAGTACGTGAAATGTACGAGTATGTAATATGGCAGAATGAAATATGTGTCAAGATAGAACAATACCGGTTCAAATATCTCAAGTCATAAAGATAATAGAGACTCAATCAAGGTGTCATAAGTCTAAAGTAAGAGCATTGTTTAGACAGAGACCAATCATATATAATCCGATCCAATCCAATCCAGTCCAATTATATACAATCCCGATTCAATTCAATCATATACAATCCGATTCAATTCAATCATATACAATTCGATCTAATCCAATCATATACAATCCAATCACATACTATCCAATCTAATCCAATCCAATCCAATCAAATACAATCCAATCACATACTATCCAATCCAATACAATCATATACTATCCAATCCAATCATATATAATCCAATCACATACTATCCAATCCAATCCAATCAAATACAATCCAATCACATACTATCCAATCCAATCTAATCAAATACAATCCGATCCAGTCCAATCATATACAATCACAATCAAGCCAATCATATCATGCACAATCCACTCAATTTTGGAGTTTCTCTAACCAACAAACATCACCTATGAGCCAGTGATGTACAACAAGCCGACGTTGTTGCCACGTCCGTCCATATTTTGCCAGGGTATGAACGAATCAACCAATCATGGGTCCATCAATCAATTAAGTCCTATCATTTCAGGAAATGAAATGGGAAACATCCGACTTTAACGGTCCAATCCCTTCTTACGTTGGTTACGTAGTTCATGGGATTCGAGTATGGACTATACTCTTACCCAATTCGGTGCTCAATACTCCTCCCAAAACTCAATATGCTCATATCTATCAGATGAGTAAAATACTCAAAATACTCATTTAGTCTCTTTGGACTTAGTTTCAAATCAACTCATTTAGTCTCTTTGGACTTAGTTTCAAATCAACTCATTTAGTCTCATTGGACTCTTTTCAAAACTCAATCAATCTGGTCTCATTAGACCTTCTTTCAAAACTCAATCAACTCATCTTAATCATCAAACTCTTCTTTTTTTAAATTTGATACAATCTCAACTCAATGAATGCAGTAAATATTAAATGCATTTAAAATATAATTTTAACTCATCAACCCAATCTCAACATAGATGTTTTAACATAAAAATACTCAACTCGTTTATACTCAAAATACTCATGTTTAAAATAATAATTGAAAAGACTTCTCAAACTCAGCTCATGCTTAATCTCTTTCTAAATCAAAGATGAAAATAATCATTCTTTAAACTCAAAATAGTGCATAAATAATTTATGCAAAAACGTTCACAAATTATTTTTAAAACTCCTTCTCAAACAATCATTTATACTCATATGACTCCAATCAAATCAAATTATGCAAATTACATATATATCATGTAGTCACATTAGACTCCAATCCATTTTATTTCAAACATCATCATCAACATAATTCTTCATCAATCATTCAGCCCATGTTAAAGATAACCATCATTCACATCATCATCAAACATTTTGCTCCAAAATCCTCATTTAAATCTATATTCAATTTCATTCACACTCATTAACAAAAATACATCATCTCCCTTTGAAAGCAATATTTACATAAAAACTATCAATCTCACCCTTAAGACAAATTATAACAAAAAAAATCTCATCTTGGGTTCATGTGAATGAATACATGAATCCATACTCTCAACAAAACTCAACTTGAGAACACCATCAATACATATGAATTTATATACAAAAATTCATTGTAGTCAATATGTAACTACTATTTGTGAAATAAATATGAAAGATAATCATTCAAGAATTCAAGTCATGAAAATCATCAATCAATTAATAGTATATAAAAATATTCTAGAGTTTAGGAAAATTTCAAGAAAATCTTCATAGAAGATTCAAGCCTTTCACAATTTTCATCCAACACATCTATGGGGCATATGGAAGAACTCAATCCATATTTTAGGTTAGCCTTACATACCTTAGAGTAGATTTTGAAGAAGTCTTGATGTTAGGTCTTCAATGGGAAGCTTGAATCCTTGAGTTTTGAGGGAAAAGCTTGTTGGAGATGATTTGAGAAAGAAGAGGATGAAGATTAGGGTTCTTTGGTGGTGAAAGACTGCAAAACTTTTACCCCAAAATGTTCCAAGTTCGTATATATAGATATTAGGTAATTTTCCCAAAATACTCCTAAAAATCTGGAAAACCGGACAAGTCTGCGACAGGTCCACAATGCGGACTTGTCACACACCTTTCTGGTCGAAAAAAAACAAAATTTGGAAAAACTGGGCAAGTCCGTGAGAGGTCCGCATCGCGGACTTCTCGCACACCTCTCTGTTTGACTAGGCATAACTTTTTACTCCAAGCTCCAAAAAATACAATCTTGGTGGAATTAGAAATAAGACTCAAACACCTATAATTTTATAATTTATTATATTCTAGGAGATATGATCGTTTGAAGTTGATCCTTATACGAACTCATTCGAAAACTTAGCCGATAGAAATTCTTTGAACTCGGCTTGGTGTTAGAGATTCCTTATGACCCTAAAACACATCTAATACACTTCAAATACTTAGGAATTGATCCTAACTCATATATACAACTAGAATTCACCGAGTTCGATCCTATAGCACATGAAGAATGGCTCGAGTCTTGGCGAAAAGCTTTTTGGGGTGTTACAATTTTAAAGTGTTACACTACTACGTTGTTCTACTTGCAGTTGGACACACTTCGTGAGATGAAGACAGAGTTCTACATGTTATTAATCATATGGATAGGAGGGTAATCATATGAAGAGGGATTGTACGACCATAGATCAGGGTGGCATGGGTCAGCAAACTAGCTCAATAGAAATATTACCTCGGGCACGACATAAGTTTGATTCCACTTAGGTGATTGTTGACATGCTCAAAAAATTGAGACAATTTATTTTTGGTTAGGACCACTTTTAAAGTCAATAATTATGTACAGTTGTATATTGTAACACCCCCTAAAAGCGTTATATATTTTGTTTCAATTCTCGATAAAAATGATACTACTTCTGTATTTTAGGCATAACTTTTCATAGGATAGTCTACACTAGGTGATTCAAATTTTTTAGTAAGCCCAACATAATTACCTACAACTTTTGTGAAGATCATATCTTAAGATTCAGAGGCTAAGTAGGTCAAGTAAATTAATCTTTGCAAGATCCGGTACTGTGATGAAATGGAGTATTTGTAGACGAAAAGTCATATCTCACTGTAGGATGCTCCAATTAGTTGTTATTGAATGACATGAAAGGATACTTCTATAGCTATAATTCATATGAATACACCAAATCCTAATTAGGAAGTTATCTTGTTCAAACATAGCTCTGTAAAAGGGTATTCCGTAAAAAGAAGATTCATCTCACCAATCATAGAAAATCTAGATCCATTTGACATCAATAGTCCTCCATTTGACATCACCCATGACATCAAAATCCTCCATTTAATTTTTAGATTTTTCTTTATAATTATTTTAATTATTTTTAGGTCTCTCCTTCACACCTATAAATACCATCTTATTTCATCATTTTGTTTATCAAGCTTTCTCAAGCAACTCTTCTCTCTATACACTCCTTTATTCTTTCTCAAAATATAGTTATAGTTCTTAGTAGTGTATAAATACTATTTTGGTGATTCATATACTTCGGGTGGTACACAATACTGCTCCAGTGATGAGAAAAGGCTAGGATACAAGAGTGTTCATTAAGTCTTTCGATTCTGAGTAAAGTCTTCGGATATAAGGTATATAAGACTTCAGTGAGAGTATTCCTTCAATTCTCATGCCTAAAGTATTTTGATTATATAATAAATTATATTTATTTTCTTTAAGCTTTACTGTAAGGTATGTGGGTGTTTATCCATGGATTCTTCCACCCATGTAGTTCAAAACTCTTTCAACTAAATCTCTTGATTTCAAGTAAGATTTTCTTATGAGTAATTCTTATTTCTACTTAATAGTAAGAATCATGATTAAACTAATGATTATTGGTCTATTTTGATTCAAAATAATTTCATATGTATGAATTGATGGTTTGCAAGTAATTTCTCTATTTATCTCTTTAAAGGTTCTTGAAATTCTTGGTGGATTATTTAAAGCATGACTTTTAATTGATGGATTTCAAAGTATTTATGCATAATTTTATTTACATTCATGTTTGAAAGTTGAAGTGATTTGAACCCACCTAGTTTTACTATGTTTTCAATGAAGTTTGATTTGAAAGCTTTGACTCCTAATGAATGTTTATGAAAGCAATATCTATGATCAAAAGGGATTCATATAAAATAAAAGAATGATAAAATTCTATGAATGATGGATTCTATATGCAATAAGGATTATTCTTGTATATTTGAATCACCAAAGGTTTTAATGAGCTATTCCACCGAATATGATGTTTTGAATTCCCAAGCTATATGCTATTACTATTTTGAAGTATTAAACTAGTCTGTGGAATTGACTTAGCACCAAATGGGTCATTGAGGTGAGATTCAGTAAGGGAATCCTAGTAGCAACCCTTATCTCATTAACTATGTGCCAACATAGGAGCCCTTGTAGGCTTTGGCTCATGGATCCATGAAAGCCCTTAAAGTTAAAGAAATGAATGAAGTTAATGGAGTTCTACCCGGCAAGTAGTCTCCCTGATCAATGTAGGGGGTTATGTTGGATTCCATGTAATAGATCGCATGGTCTTAAATGTCGGTTATGGTCATCTTCCCATAAAATAAATATTTTAAAGGATATCTATATGAATGATTATGCATGCATTGCATTATGTTTCATATTACATAAATATTTTAATATTCATGCATGCCTACATACTTAGTACATTCATAGTACTAACGCTTACTCTTTTGCCTACATGATATCACCATATAGGGATTGATGCTCCTCCTCATTCTTCTCCAAGTGGCTAGTTGAGATTTCGTTTGAAGACTACTTTTGGTGAGTTCCCATGTTTTGGGAACAATACTTCTTTGTCTTTCTAGCTTATGATATGTTGAGATCTCTAGACACCTATTTTGATTGAGGATGAGCTAGAGACTTGTCTTAGCCCCGGTAAATCTAAAAGTTAGAAGTATTGTTGGACATATGTAAGTTGAAAATTTACTATTATGGTTTTCGCTTGTTTTTTTTATCAGTACCTATGAAAGGCTAAATGAATATTAAGAGGCTTGTTTGAGGTACTTTCTGCTTTCTTATTTGTCGTGTCACGTCTAGGCCCTAGGCTTAGATCGTGGCATATATCAGGGAGATAGTCAGGTTTCACCATGTCCAATATCCATTATTTTTTACAAAGGGGTACAATTTATAACTAACTTCTAGAGGTTATTTCTGATGATTTCGTGACATAAGTTAATTGAGTACAATTTTTCTTCCCCAGATATAGAGCCAAGCTGAGCAGAATATTTAGTTGTTCGAGGATATGTTATGACTATGTGTACTATGCTTTAATGAAGCTGTGATGATCACTTGTCTCTTATTGATTTTGTGTGTAATAATAGCTAGTATTCTAATATTAAGATGACAGTGTATGAGGCTTTATATAGGAAAAATGTAGATCCCCTATTAAATTATTTGAGGTGGGTGTGTTAAAGTTAATTAGACCTGACTTGATATATCATTAGAGAGAGATTGTTGACAGCCCAAAGTCGTCAGAAGTCTTGCTCTGATGTATGATGTAGATATGAAATTTTGTGTTACTGATTGGATATTTCTGTAAGTTTTATTGTGAAGGGTGTTATGAGATTTGATAGGGAAACTTTAGCCTGAGATTTATTGGGCTGTAGCGGATCCTCTGGAAGATAGGCCAAGTGGCTTAAAAGTTAGAGCTATTTTAGGGCCTAGAATCTATTCATCCTATTTTTCATATATCGAAGCTATGACAATGCATATGAAACCTTCTCGTGTTGTCCCAATTGAGGATGATTATATCATAAAAGAAGTTTTCCTATGAGCAAACTCTAATTTCCATATTAGATCGATAGGTCTGAAGATTTAGAGCCAAGGAAGTGGCCACCGTCAAAGTCTTTTGGAGAAACATGAATATGGAAGAGGTGACCTAGGAAGCTGAGGATGGCATGAGATTCAAATATCCTCACTTATTTCAGACACCAGGATAATGGCATATCAGTTCAAATTACTACAGTTGAGGTAAGATGCATACATAGGCTTTATATAGTTGCTTATGATTATTATTGTGGTTGTATTTTGATCCCATTATTATTGTGGAGGTATGGTGTTTAGCTATTTGTGTTGTCCTATTAGACTTCTAGGTTGGAATTTTGTACATTTCAGATTTTTGGGTTATCATTTTATAAAAAAGATTATGGTGAAATTCTAGCAACTCTTAAGAACTTATCTAGATGGGTCTAATTTTCATTCGAGGACAAATGTTCCTAAAGGGGGAGGGATGTAACACCCCCGCGTTCTTTCAGATTATTTAAATTAACCCGTATGTTTAGGTCAATACTAAGGGTGATTAATAAGTCAAGAAGGATGTGGTAAGACGTATTCAAATTGTTCAATAGTCGTATTTTAAGTTTTGAAGTAAGTAAGTTGTAAAATAAAAGTGGGCAAAAGTTATCACGAGTTACTTTCATAAACTTTCAAAAATTTGGGTCAAATGTATTGGAGCTTTTCTACCAATTTATATAAATGTAGAAGACCCAAAATCTATCAAATCAAATATCAACGAGTCTAGTTTCCAATGCGTCAAACTGTTCAACTATAAAACTTTAGAATAGAGAGATATTCATAGTATTTGGAGACTATGCGGAGGAGACGGGAATTAGGCACCCTAGGTCGATGGAAAGTGTATAAACTCATCCTCTTTATGATTTTATCTTATATTTTCATGGCAAACCTAGAAAAACATAGCATATTACCCTTAAATCATCCCTATATATTGATAATCTCATCTTGTGTCTTTAGCGAAAATTGCTCTACATTGCGAGCTCATCATTTTGGTATAATTCTACATGAATTACACGGTGTAGCACCATTGGTGTTGTGGCATTTGAAGAAAAAGAGAAGAAAAGTGTTAGGGGTGGGAGAGTGTTGGAGAAGAAGAAAATTTGGGTGTGTGGGTGGCCCGCGGGGGGGGGGGGGGGGGAGGGGGATGGTTGAAGAAGAAATATTTTTTTAAAATTGTTTAAATTGTTTTTTTTTAAAATTTAATATTTTTAAATATAAAATATTGCATTTACTTGCTTCTAAGTGAACACAATCACGTATTTTTCCAACTCAACAACATCAAAGCCACATAGATTCGGTCAATGGTCAGTTGACAAAGTGATGAGTAGGAGGATCCAGAATACAAATTCATACCAGTACAAGGATTCATCAGATCATTTTGCCGTTTTCTTATTTGAGTAGGCTAAGGGGTGATCCCTCAAGAACTAGTAAGTTGCGCTATAGCTTGACTGCTTTATAATGTTTTTCTTAGTGATTTATAAAGTTGCTAGTTACGAAAAAAATAAATAATAAATTATAACATTTAATAGTTAATAAACTAATAAATAGCTAAATAACACATTAAAATTTGAAATTAGCTAGCTAACTGACATATTAACAATTGAACAACTAATACTGTACAACTGTTTTTTTGTTAATACAACTATTAAAGATTATAAAATTAACAAATAATAAATAATTAAAAAAGATAAAGGAACTGCCAAAAACGGCATAGGTTTATAAATCTACAATTTAAGAAAAATGAAGTTTTGGAGGCCATATATTTTGTTTACATAACGCACTAATTCAATGTACGCTATATAAATTTCATTGATGGTAATAATCCCGTATCATGATCTATCAAATAAATTTTATATACTTACTAAACTAGTAAACTATATAATGTTTTTTTTTTTTGTCAACATCACTCCCTCGGTTAGGTTCTGGACTCTATTTTAGATCAGTTTTGTAAAAGGAAGTCAAAAAAGGTAAACCATAATGAAAAGAAGTAAATTGAGTGACCGAATTTAGGAGTCCCACAAATTAATCCAAAATCTTTATAATATCACAATCCCATTCAGAAAAGGAACGCTCTTATCAACTTTTTATTTCGTTTTCAGTATATCCTTGTCAATTCTTTATACATTTTCATTGTTGCCGAAAGAGAGTTACCAATTGAATGGCTAGGCACGAGGAATTACCAATTCCAATCTTGTCTGATCTTGAGCCAGTTTATGGTAGTGGATCACAACTTGAAGAGGCTCAACTTCGATTCAAGAATTTGAAGGCCAAGTTTATTGACTTATTTGCCCAATCCCCTCATGTCTACGCTCGATCCCCAGGTCAATTCTCAACTTTCTTCTTTGTCGGTAATGTTCTTCAAAATTTGAACTTTAGTAGTAAATTACATTCGAATTTCAACTATGTTAGTGGGTTACGTTCAAATTCTCAAGGTTAAATATTGAATCTGTCTTGTTGTTCAATCATGGTATGCAGGGAGAGTGAACCTAATTGGAGAGCACATAGACTATGAGGGTTACTCTGTTTTGCCTATGGCAATTCGGCAAGACACAATTGTGGCTATCCGGAAACACGACTCTAGTGAACCTCACAAGCTTCTTAGAATTGCCAATGTGAATAGTGATAAGTACTCCTTGTGCACTTACCCTGCTGATCCTATGCAGGTAATCATTACTTTGGTGTGTCATCACTGATTTATTTGAATTGACAAGGCTGGTAAAAGATCCTGCATAGTTTTTACTGTTTCTTGTGTGGCTGAAATTTTTGTCCGGTGTTATCATTGTTGAAAGAAAATATTGCATTTGAGTTATCCAATTTGACATACTCTCTGTCACTTTTTTCATCCTTATTTTCCCTTACATACATACATATAAAATGTTGTGACATCCTCCAAACTTTATAGCCTATTGTACTTTTCAGAAAAGTACTTTTGGTGAGAAGTCATTTGTGATTGGACAATATATTTTAATAGAACATTTGATCAGTAGTTAGTGATTGCCCAAAGCTTTTTAAAGTGTTTTTAAGTGTATTTTCTCATAAGTGGTTTTCAAAAAAATGTTTTTAATGAAAAAACTTATTTTTTTAGCTTCTGAAAAACAGTTTTTACTACTCCCAAAAACACTTATTTCCTTCCAAAAGCTTTCCCTAACACCTCACTTTTTAAAAATAAGCACTTTGTAGAAAAAATAAGCTTTTCTGGAAAAAAAAAGTTTGGCGAAACAGGCTATTAATTTAGGAATTGTTCATTATGTCTTGGTGGTTCTTCATATGTGTATAATTCATAAACGTTTGTTTGGCAAAGAGAAATTATCAAGTCTGAACCATGTTTATAAATTGTAGATGAAAGAAAAAAGAATAAGAAAAGGGGAAAAAGAAAGAGATAACTGAATCTTGTTGAATACTGCAATTCTAGTTTCTTTTTGTCAATAACCTTACGTCTAACTTTTCAGGAGGTTGATCTGAAGAATCACAGATGGGGTCATTATTTCATTTGTGGGTAAGTCCTTACTTTCTTGATTTCTTCATCCAAGATCCAGAGAATCAGCTAGTATTGAGATGAACTACAAGTTGACAGACACTAGATTTTGCTCTATCATGCTTATGTGAACTCTTGGGTAGTATGGGTGTGAGGAGAAAGTTAAAAATATAAGAGTTGAAACTATTCATATATACATGTCATAACAAACTGTTAATATGTGTGTGCAGGTACAAGGGTTTCTATGAGTATGCCAAGTTGAAAGGGATAGATGTTGGTGAACCTGTTGGTCTTGATGTTATTGTTGATGGTACAGTTCCTACAGGTATATATATGTCTTCTGATCTTGACTACTGTCCGGTAGTAATTAACTAGTCAGGTTTTATGGCTTATTTCATGGTTTCCATGCTTGTTGGCTTTAGGGTCTGGACTTTCGAGCTCCGCAGCATTTGTTTGCTCTTCTTTTATTGCTATAATGGCTTCAATTGGTGTTAACATGCCCAAGGTAGCATCCTTACCATATTATGCAAATGAACTTATTTTCTTTCTAGCTTGATGTTAGTTTGGTATTTTTTTTGCCTTTGTGTATAATTAACCTAATGTTTGATAATTAAGTTTTGTTTAGCTTATTATTAAAGTTGAACTGTGATTTTTTTTTATGATAGATAAAACTTAGTCTTTCTTTTGTGTTTTCATAGGCTAAGTTTCTGTAATACTTCTTTTAAGTGATAAAGCTAGCAATAAATCTAGAGACAAAACTTTAAAAATTAAGTTAGGGACAAACTAAAATCATTAAGTTAGAGCCAAAACTTTAAAATTTTATTAGAGCAAAAATTTTAAACTTTTTAATTGATATTTGCTTAATTCAGTTTGTTGCTCCTTTTCTTTTGGTTGGGGGGGGGGGGGGGGGTCCTCTTTGGTTATAAGTATTAGCGTCGTTAGATGACTACAGTAATAATTAAATATATTTTTGGTTAAGATGAAGTTAAAGAAACTTTTTGAAGTAAACAAGTTTTTCGTTAAAACTTTTAATTCAACTGTTTTGAATAAATGATTAGTTTCAAAATATCAATAAAAGAACAGCGAGCAAAACCTGCTTGTCATGGTTGACCTTCCATACTCGTGCTGCCGTGGTCGGAAAGATTTTGAGTTGAACCTGCTTGACGAAAATCTAGGTCTGCCACTACTGTGGCATCCATCTATGGCTGTTTGATTGTTGTCCACCCTGAACATTTGTTTTGGATCTGATTTCTTTTCCTGTTTAGAAGTTTCTTTTTAAAGAGTACCTCATTAGATGAATGAATTTTTCATGACTAATTTCATTTCTAATCTATTGCAACTACAGTAAAACCTCGATAAACTAATATTCGATAAAATAATAATCTCGCTAAATGAATATTTTTCTCCGGTACCGACTTGGGCCAGTTATATTAAAGTAATATTCTCGCTAAATGCATTAGATAATAATTAAAAATAAAGTATTAAAGGCCCAGAAAAAATGTAAAGTAATAATTACTAGAATACATCAATAATTTATATATATTTAATCAGTCAATAATACTAGACCAATAACTATTTCTTTTTAAAATATGATTCTATAGTTGATTGCTTTTTTTCCCCACCAAAACCAAAATTAATCTCATCCTTAACCTTTTAAAGAGAGAACACAATTTCCGAAATATTTTGTTCGTGTTGTACCAAATAGTTTGACAATGTAGTCATTGCTTGAAATGCCTCCTTTGACGATACATGTGAGACAATGCTACTATCATCTTGTTCAGGATCATTCTCATAATCATTATTCATTACAGATTGAATAATCTCTTCCTCTGTAGGTGATTCCATAACTGTATGATTCTCGTTAGGGTAGTTCAAAAGATGTTCAACATCCATCACATTTCTGTACCCTAACTTAGAGATGACATCATTTAATTCTTGGATACCTTCATCTAATTCACCAACTTGTGGTTCGGAAATATTATTTTCTACCGACCGGATCTTGCAATGCCGAAAACAATTTGCAGTTGTTATTTCTTTCAAATCAAAATTCCAAGCCAAGTTACCAAAATTAATAGCATTCAAAATATTAATTTTTTCAGTATTTGGTGCTTCGACCTTAAGGCCTTGTAAGATGCTGAAATAAAGACGACGACGATAATGAGCTTTGAATGCTCGAATAATCCCAGCATCACATGGTTGAATCTTAGACGTTGTGTTAGGAGGTAGGAAAAACAACTCTACATTTCTTAGGCCTTCAACTATCTTTGGATGAGCTGGGCAATTGTCTACTATTAACAAAACCTTCCTTCCATTCATTCTCTTATCAAACCAACCAACATATTTTTGGAAAAACAAGTCAGTCATCCAAGCTTTCTTGTTGGATCTATACATGCAATTAAGATTGTTCATGTTCACATTTTTAAAGCATGTAGGATTTGCAAACTTACTAATAATCCACAATGGTACTTTGTCAGATCCATTACCATTGCAACAGAGAGCAAGAGTAATTCTCTCTGTCTTTTTTGCGACCTTCAAGCTGCTTGGTAGCAAGTGAATGATCAGCTTCCAATCGGTAAAATAGTCCAGTTTCATCCATATTATAAATATCCTTCAATTCAAAGTGATTCAGTTTTGACCGTATGCTAGGCAATTCATTTTCAATGTTCTCCATGATAACTGAACCACTTTCACCAAAACATCTGTAAGACTTGATTCCGTATCTTGACTTGAAACGTTCTAACCAACTAGAAGAGAAGTTAAATTCTGGATTAGTTTCACCATATATTTTCAGGAAAAGATCTTTTGCTTTTTCTTGGATAATTTCCCCTGACATGTTCACTTTCTCTTGCATTTGAAGAAATCACTCGTATAAAACTTTCTCTAAATCAAGGTATTTTGCCGGTTTATGCCTCTTGGTATCGCTATTTTTCAGCTCATTTGACAAATACTCTGCCGACCTTTTGAGAGTGTGCGATATTGTTGATTGACTAATAGTCAAATCAAACTTTTGTTTCACCCATGCTTGCAAATCTTTTTGGCTAATAGTTAGATTCTCTTTCTTATGCTCCCATATTGCGTTTCTTATTTTATTGATTAAAGATGATTTTTGTACGCTTTTCAAATGATGAGAATGCATTATACTTGGATTATGATTTTTAAACATCTAGCCTTTTCCTTTTATAGTTAACATAAAATCTCTTCATATTCTATATACATGAATACAATTAGAAACATTAAACTTCATTAAATTCGTTTAGCTTTCCTAGATTTAAATAATAAATATGCAAAGACTACACTTTTTAGTTTCCTAGATTTAAACTTTTGAAATTCTTAATTCAAATATTTCTTTTTCTTTCTTATGACACATACTGCAAAATACTCTCTAAAATAATAAATATTAATTTATCGATAAATAAATTTTTTATGCATTTATCGATAAACTAATAATCTCGATAAATGAATATTTTTTTCCGGTCCCAAGCATATGCATTTATAGAGGATTTACTGTATCTGCCTTTTCTTCTATTATTATTTGCATGAGTTTGCAAATTTTGAATCTGTTGGTAGTGTTAGCTGTATCTCTGTTTTGACCTAGAAGTGATAATTCTTTCTCTGCAGAAAGAAATTGCTCAACTCACATGTGAGTGTGAAAGGCACATCGGGACTCAGTCGGGTGGAATGGATCAGGTAATGCAATCGAACACTAAATCTTGGTTACTTAGTTACAGCTGGACCACTGCAAAGTGCAGTATACAAATTAGTTGTCCTAAATATTGATGGTTTCCTTATTCTTCTCCCAAATTTCAATATGATGTGTCTCTTTGCTAGTTCAATATAGCAATGCAGACAGTCTGGAATTAATATTTGATTCTTAAAGGCATCAATTGATTGTTTTGTGCAGGCCATCTCTGTTATGGCAAAATCTGGGTTTGCGGAGCTGATTGATTTCAATCCTATACGTGCAACTGATGTACAACTCCCTGCTGGTGGAACTTTTGTGATAGCCCATTCATTAGCTGAATCACAAAAAGCAGTTACTGCTGCAGTTAACTACAATAATCGGGTTGTTGAATGCCGACTAGCTGCTGTAAGACTTAGCACCCTTTGTTTGATAAATTTCTGGTGTTAGAGCGAAGAGGATGATTTTCTTATCTCTTTGATCATAATAGTTAGTTCTAATTATCTATTTCTCAATTGGTTTCTTGGGGGTTTTAAAATTTCTCATGACATCTTATTTCAGTATCTTGAAACTTGAATCTAAACACTTCGTCGAGCTGTGCACAAACTGGTTCAGACATCACCATTATAAAAAATAAAAAAAATTACCTACCTTTATGACTTACTCCTTAATTACAGTTTGCTTAGTGGTTCATTAATATCTTTTACAAACTCAATGTCCTTAGGAGACTGTAGTCCTTGGAACATGTAGAGTATGTAGTGGCCATGTCAATAATTCTGAGTTCTAAATGATTTAGATGGAAAGACAAATTTGGCATTGTGCGTGTGGTAGTAAAATTAGCTTTTTGAGATCCATGGGGAGAACATGGTATGTTTTATTTGCTAGGACTTGCAGGAAAACCATGCTGTTGGCTATCATGACTGTTTTATATGTTTTTTTGTGCAGAATTAACAAAGATGCAAATTGCTTCTACTATCTACTGCATCTTGCATGTGTTTATGTTGCTTTATCAATTTAGCCCTTGTGAATCTTTGTTTCATGGTCTGCTAACTATTTTCTAGTCAGTTTTTTGACTTAATGTGTTAGCAACTTACAGGTTCTTGTTTACTTTTATATTTACATAGATAGATATTGCCTCAGAATGAGAGTTGCAGAATAACCTACTTGGATATACTAGTTTATCCCCTCAGCTGCTGATTTGAAATTTTGCAGATTGTACTGGGCATTAAGCTGGGGATGGAACCTCAGCAAGCACTATCTAGGGTAAAAACTCTTTCTGATGTTGAAGGATTGTGTGTATCATTCGCTGGTACACACGGTTCTTCTGACCCTGTCCTTGCTGTCAAGGTTTGTACTCTTTACTCTCAGTTCATTCCTCTCCTGCCTGACATCTGTCTTCGTGACTCGGTTTCATTAATTACTAGTTTGCCTCCCTGCCCGTTGGGTGATAATTTGTGATTGCCATTTTCTTCAAGTTGAATAATCATGCATAGGTGGATATTGTGGTTGGATTGGATTTTCAGTTAGTTTTTCTTTTTCTTTCTATCAGTATTAGCTTTTTGTTGTGAGCCATATTATGGTCATATTCAAAGAGGGGTTTGTGCTTTTACTCTTGTTGTTTACCTACATTACATTCATCTGTAACAATTCCCACCACTCCTACAGGAGCTATTGCATGAGGAACCATATACCAACGAAGACATTGAGAATATGACTAAGGAAAAGTTGGAAACAAGCTTTGCCGCTTCACCAACTTCTTTGGATGTGCTTCGTGCTGCTAAGTGCTACAAGTTGCATCAGGTCACTATGTGCTTTCATACATATTCCTTTTTCGTTCTTTCTTCATGTTTCCATCTTCTTACTGGGCCTTCACCTGTTTCAAATTGATTTGCTTTGAATCCTTTGTTCATTTTATTCCTTAGAAAGATGTTGACAATTAATAAGTTCTCTTCCATAGGCGTTTTATTATTTCCAAACATACCTTTGCTTGTACTTCTTTAAAAGAGGATTGTAGATGTTTGTTCCTTTAGTCATGTTTGCTTATATTGATATATGATCAAATTGCCATTTGTTATTTACATAATATCAGTATCTTTTACTCCACTGGAATTTTCACAAAATAATGCTCTTCTTTTACCTTTCAGAGAGCTGCCCATGTATATTCTGAAGCCAAACGTGTGCATGCTTTTAAAGACACTGTATCGTCAAAATTAAGGTCTGTCATGGAAGATGTGCTTTGCACCGGTTTTTTTCTCAGCTTTTCTTTTTGAAATGCTTAAAATTGTAACAAATTGGTCATTGCAGTGATGAAGACATGCTAAAAAAGTTAGGTGACCTTATGAACGAGAGTCACTATAGCTGCAGCGTCCTTTACGAGTGCAGGTAGAACTCCAGTTTTACTGTTGGAACTTATAACATGGAACTCTAGTTCTTTTTATAATATTGCCCCCTCTGGACTGAATCATCTTAGTTGATGAGTTTCAATTATTTGTTGGAATCAGTTGTTCAGAATTAGAAGAACTTGTGAAGATTTGTCGAGATAATGGTGCTCTTGGAGCAAGGCTTACAGGAGCTGGATGGGGTGGTTGTGCGGTGGCTTTGGTGAAAGAGAGTCTTGTTCCACAATTTATACTCAATTTGAAGGTTAATTTCATTGTCATCTCAATTTAACAAGTCATGAATATTTTATGGTAATTGTTAATGCTCTAACCAAAATATGGTGATATATCATGTTTCAGGAACAATTTTATCAATCAAGGATTGATAAAGGAACCATCAGTAAGAATGATCTTGGCTTGTACATTTTTGCATCCAAGCCCTCAAGTGGTGCTGCTATTTTCAAATTTTAGGTCTTGTTACCCTAGTCAACTTTTATTACCTTCAGCATTTTCAATCCAAAAATAAAGGTGAATTATGAAGTTTCTATCTTATCAAAAATAAAAAAAATAAAGGTGAATTATGAAGACAAACTGTACACTCGATGAAACTCAGTTGATATTTTTTTAATTTAATAGTTACATGCTTTAGCTCTATCAGTGGTTGCTTTGTCAGACATTTGTGAATTAGGAGTTTGTTGATCATGTGATTGAGGACGTGTAGCGTTTAAATATTTGCTTGTTTTGATGGTTATTTAAATTGTATTGTAATGTATTGGTAAATTTATTCATTATTGTTCGGTAACAATGACAAGTGTCATTTTATGTTGCACCTAATTTGGTGTTGTCTCATCATTATTTGATTTTTTTATATTATATTCTTGTTTATTATTCCTTCCGTTTCATATTAGATGCAAATTAGATGTACACTTTTTTACACGGTAATTAAGAAATTATTAATAAATTATTTAATTTTACTATTTTGTCCTTTGCTTATATTAATTAGCCTCTTTAAAAAAAGAAGTTTTTGGATCTTTAAAATTTGTTTAAACTTTTAAAGCATATTAATTGTAGGGGTAAAATGACAAAAATTAATCGGAGAGTATTTAATAACTAGATTTACGTATATGTAGTGCACGTGTATTACGTTAAAACTATTTTTTTATATATATTTAAGCGCTTGAACACCTTTTGCAAATTCTCTTCAAGATTAATCCTATATGTACTTTTAACATGTGATTGCTAAATAAATTAAATCGTGTGCAAACAAATTTTTTAAAAAATATGTGAAAGTTGAAAATATTGATAATAAATAATTTATGAAATTACGTACTTTGAAAGATAAATAAATAAATTATACAAAAATCAATATATAACTAAAAATAATATTGATCTATAGAATTACAAATCCAATAAAAAAAGAGGAATAATATAGAAGAGAATTTCTACATACTTGTTCACCTCCTTTTCTTTTTTTGTACACTCGCGTTCATCTCTTTTGAATTCCAAAAAAATATATCAATGTTCATGCGGAATGCATCATCCAATGAGTTCAAACTCTTTATATACCCTTAGAATTTAATACAATTGAACTCAAATTATGATCATGCTATTGGAATCAAAATAAGCTTGCATTATATGGAAGTCAACAAAGAAATGTCGAAAGACTATTAAAAAAAGATAAATTATATTTTTTAAAAAGTATTAAAATATTAGAAAAAGACTTCATTTGAGAATTACAACAACAACAACAACAACAACCCAGTGAAATCCCACATCGTGGGGTCTGGGGAGGGTAGAGTGTACGCAGACCTGACTCCTACCAATGTAGGACTTCATTTGAGAATTACGTCGTAGGTAAAAAGAAAGAATCCTCAATCTATAGAAATTCAAATATTTTTCTCCGAGAAAAGGGTTACCTAATTATATAAGAATTTTGCGAAAAGTAAAAATTAATTATGTTATCAAATTATCCATGCTAGTGTTTTGTTCTCTTACAAACTCCTAAGGCGGCCGACACATAATGAGCATACATTAAAGTTGATTTTTGTCATATAATTTTTTTAATAATAAAAAATCAATTGGTTATAATAATATAACAAATGATAAAATCATCAATCTAACCATTCTTTCTTTATTCACAAAAAATTCCTAACAATTATATAATATAGGAAATAATAACAATTCCCAAATATAACATGAGATCTGCATGAAAATTTTCTAAGTTTTTCTCGTGCTACTTTTTTTCTTTTACAAATTTATTACGTTTTACATAGAAATAAGGAAGGGTTTATTACATTAATTTAATTGATTTTAAGGTCTTAAATATTAAAAATTAATAAACGACAATTTGATCTATTGTAGAGTCTTTTAATGAAGAAGAAAAAGTTCAATTAATATTTTACCTTTAAAGTGATACTAATTAGTGTACTACTTTGCACGTGTGTCTCGTGTCAATCAAAAAACTTTATACAAGAAAAAATAGTATTAAAAAATAACAATTGATGTTAAATAAATGACATGTCAATTTAAATGATATAATTCGACACTATAATTTATTTATTATCATTGAAAATCACAAATATATTGAAATAAATAAATAATTGTCACGATTCAAAATCTTAGCTCATGATGAAACCTACTAACATCTCACTAGTAGGTAAGCCTAACTCATAACCCGGAGCTAGAAGCAACGGGGCTATCACGCGGAAGAAAAATAAATGGAAAACAAGAAATAAGATAACATGAAAGAGATAGATAGAGTCAATATACAACAACAAGACCTAGTATCAGCTGGTATTCGAGCTAATAACACAAGAGATAGAAGGCATTACAAAAATATACAGGCTAGTCTCCGAATACAAAACAAAGACTAATCCATCCACCACAGAAGGATAATGGCAACTCTGAACGTCTGGAGGTCACCCCAATTTCTGAATCCCAAAAGTTGCTCCGCATGAGATCCAAATAAACAACGAGAACTCGTACTATGATCTGCAATGTGCAGAAGTGTAGTGTGAGTATTAAACAAATGGTACTCAGTAGGCATAGGCCGACTGAGCTCCAAGATAATGCAAGTATAAACAATAGGTAACAAAGGAAAGTATAGTGCAAGCAGCTAGAGAAGAAATATCACATGATAATACAAGTAATCAGAGGCAATGAAATAGAATAAGTGAGAAAGAGATCGAAATAAGAGAACATACCTAGGAACACCACCCAACAACCTAATCACGATAAGGTCATACTAAGAAAGTCAACTACCCAAGGATACTAACGGTAATCACCGCTATTCACCAAACCCAACTCTACCAAATAGGGGAGTACCAACATCAAGTCAAATCTAAATCACACAAATAATCAACTATCAATTCAACACAAGATAAACACAATTATGACCAAACAATAACCTAATCGGACCCCCATAAGTCCAGAGGTACAAAGTAGCAAACATAACCCAATCGACCCCATATGACCGGCAGGTGCAAACAACAACCAATTATACTTGTCAAAAATCAAGCTAGGCCCTAGACATTACACGACGCTTAGAATTTTGAAAGACTCCAAACAAGTCTCTTAGCATAGTGTTACGATCCGATTCTGAAAATTAAGTTTCAAAACCATTTCATAACTTGGCAAAAAATTCTCATTTAAATTTATTTTTTTTAGAAAAATTAGGAATTAGAGTCGCCACTTAATTTTAGGAAAATTAAGAAACCATTTAAATTTTTTTTTGAAAAGAAACCTTTAAATAAACCAAAGTCGGGTAAGGGTTCAAGCAATCCTCTAAGGAAGGTTTTACGCACCTTAAAGGATCCACTAACATGCGGTTGACCGGCGGATTTAAAAGTTTGGCTAATTTTAAAGAAAACTTAAATTACTAAAAAAAAAAATCCTTTTTTTTAGAAATAATTAAAATTCTTTTGACACTTGTAAAGTTTTAATATAATTCTAATTTAATAATTTTATCCATAGTTAAACTTTGGAACTAAACAATTAGTTCAAACTTAAAAACGTGGATTAAAAGAGCCTTGTTCAATAACTATGAAAGGATATAAGAAATCCTCAAGTCATTCTTGCAAAGTCCCAAAATTTGTCTAAAAAAGACAAATTGACATACACCATTAACTCGAGTAAATAAGATAGTGAAATAAAAAATAAAAATCATTGAAAACCTCTGATTTTTTTTATTTGAGAATTCATCTAAGTTAATTAGTGATTCAATAAGTTAGTAACAAATATCATGAATTCACAACAAAAGTCAAGAACTAAATAAAGTAAAAAATTAAAGAAGAAGATATTCTCCCATTTCTGCTTCCTGTAGCCACTGATCAAATAGGGCTTTTTAAGTCCAAAGTCTCAATCATTTTAGCCTTTTGAGGGGCTAACTGCTGCTGCTGCTGCTGCATATATTTTACTTTGATCCATTTCCTTGCTTCTCATTTCCTGCTGCTAGTCTATTTAATCGAAATATTAACTTCCATTTTTTGATGGACGATGAAGCTGACTCGGAGATATGCACGAAGGAAGGGAGTCCAAGACTCGGATAAGAGAATTCATGCAAAGATAACAAGGGAAAATAAGGATTAATAGAGGATCTGAACAAATTCAAGATGCAATACCGACTTAACTAGAAAAAAAATTAATAGATCACATTCGAAACTTCTCGTGTGTAACTACAACTACTTAGCAAAATGCATAGTCACTTAGAATGACACTTGGAATAACATTAATACCTACTGTCTAACATGTTCAAAGTTAACCCAAATTTACTTGAATATTTAAACCCACATGATATCCTAATACTCAATTTCGAAAAGACAAATGGGTTTAAAGCTTTAAACCCAAAACAATGATGTTGTTCATAATCAAATACGAACACATGAAGAGAGAACAAGCAGTAAAAGTAACTTACAAAAATATATATTACACAATTTCTAGAAAAATATACCTATTTCAAGCTATTTATATATCAAGAAAACCATGCTTCCACAATTATATTAAAAATAATGATATATCTCCAAAATCATTCAATACAAACTTATCAAATATGGTTCTGATTTCTAACATGTAACTATAATATGCACCCTATCTGCCTATAAAAGTTAATAAGGGATTTTTTTTATCTAAGGCATGGAATAGCATAGCAGAGGAAAACAATGATGAGAGAGATGAAAAAATTCTATACTAAAGTTAGACAAAAAAAAGAAAGTATACTAACATGCTTTCAAAATTTTCTAAGGAAACTAACTACAAAATTTAAGCTTAAGCTTGATCACGGAACATACAAGCAAAACATAAATAAACATAAATAGAGGTAGAGGTAGGAAATTATCTCTTGTTGTGCAATGAATTTGAGACGACGAGTTGAGCAAATAGATTTCCACACCGATTTCAAGTTCTAGTGATTAAAGAGAGATTATAAAAATGGAGTGATTGTGTCAAAAATCAGAGAAAATAAAAGACAGAATGATAGATAAATTGGTGAACAAAAGAATATGAAAAGCTCTAATATTCTCCAAGCTCTCCCTGCCCTTTTCTTCTTTTATAATTAATGGAAACAAGTCACAATTTATGGCTGAAAATAGTGCTTGAATTTCAAAAGAGCCATTTGAGAGAGAGGGGAAATCTTCTCCAAGATCTTGTTTGAATTCAAAAAAATTTCAAAATCTTTCAAAGATTAAGAAAAGTATGAGGAAAAAGCTGATCAAGGGATGGGGTTACCTGCTCCTAAATTGATTTGAGGAAGATGAGTGAGCTCAAATCCCGCTGGATTTTGAGGAATTTCGCAAGAAAAATTGGTGGTTCTTTGTGTTGAAAAAAAAGAAGATAAAAGGTTAGTGTATTTTGGTGTTGAAGAAGAAAGGGTATAAGTAGGGCTGAACACGAAAAATTGAAAAATCTAACCAAATCGATAACCAAATCAAACCGGAAAAAAAACCCGATATTTATTTGGTTTGATTTGGTTTGGTTTTTAAATTTAAAAACTGACTATATTTGGTTTGGTTTTGGTTTCAAGTCTAAAAAAACTGAAAAAACCGAACCAAATCGACTTTATTTATACATATTTTAAAAATTAAATTTGTATATATGTGTGTGTATTTTAATTTTTTTATGAAAAAAATACAATTTATATTGAATTTTTATATTCTTGATCTTGGCCATGCTTTTGAATTATACTAGATTGGGTCAAAATATTTTGATGGACTTCTAATGAAATGAGTCCATCTTGCATGGTTGGACCCAAAGTAAAAGTAAACAAAATGTGGACTTCATATCATCATTGCTAAGAATAATTATGCTCCTGAGTTTAGTTTTAGGAGTGACTATTCTTGGAAATACTATTTCAAATAAGTTTAAATTCAAATAGTGACTAGTGTCTACAAGGTGATTTAAAAACCGACAAAAACCGAAAAAACCGATAAAAATCGACAAAAACCGAATAGTAAAAACCGATATAGTTTGGTTTGGTTTGGTTTGACAATTTGAATAACCGACTCAATTGGTTTGGTTATTTTTTAAATAAAAACGATCCAAACCAAACCGTGAGCACCCCTAGGTATAAGGGGTATGGATATATCAATTGGGGTCGTTTGGTATATGATGTTGTAAAGTTAAAAAAAGGAATTGGGAGCTGTTATAAATTGGGTTGGTGAAATAGGATATATTAAGAGTATATTATTATATGTATGTAGGGTCTAATGGGTTTTAAAGGAGTTGGGTAGGTTAGTTTGGAAGATAGTTGTTATATATATAGTTATCATATGTTGTCATGATTGTTGTTGTATTTGGAAAAGATAAAGAAAAGAGTAACGGGACTTAAAAGGAGAAATGGGTTGGATTTTAAAAATTGGACCTCAAATTGGTTCAATTGTGGACTGAAATAATAGGAAAGATCCAATTAGAATTAAAATTTCAAGGGACCAATTCTTTTAAAAATATTTTCATTGATTATTCGAATTTGATGAATACGATACGAGGGGAATCCAAATTAACTGATCAAACTTCTTAATTTAAGAAAGTAACACGATTATCAAATTACCGAAATAAAAAATTAATTACAATTTATCTATAAAAAGGAGATAATTACATATTTGAGTTAAACTCTACTTTTTGAGATGATTTTTTCAAATTACTAGTAAAATCAATAAATATAAAAACATATGTTATACATATATAAGGATATATATTTAAAGAAAAACGACAAAAGTTGCTTGATAATAATTTTAAAGTATTTTTGATTTTTGAAAATAATTATTTCAAATTTTTTGAAATTGAAGAAGC